>NC_135097.1:5000-260000 GCF_051107435.1 Chaetodon auriga | reverse complement strand
GAGGTGGAGAGACGGATTATTGATCACTGATCATCTGTGTTTTTACCAATATGTTCGTGTCAATGAAGCTTAGTTCATTTGAAAAGGGCCACAGAGACAGACAGAGACAGAGGGACGGACAGGGGGACACAGATGGACGGGACTCACCCCAGCTCGAGGCGGTTCGGCCCATCAGCTCGTGAGTTCGCGGGTTCCAGAAGAATTCCCGCCACTCGCTCGAGCCTTTGCGGTCCTCCTCTTTGGTGCCGGACATGATGATGAAGAGGATGAAGATGGAGGTCGGTCTGTGGGCTCAGACGGCGCGCGATGTTCCCGCTGTGACAGCACGAGCGTCCCGCCGCTGCTGCTGCTGATTGAGTGTTCCGGTTAAAATCGATCAGTGTTTCGATCCGGCCGATCGACGATGGTCGCTGAGAGCGGACAGACAGACAGAGAGAGAGACGGACAGAGAGACAGACAGGACGGAGTCACTGCGGAAAGCCTCCTCCTCCCCCAACACCATCTGACGTCACACATGCTCCCCTCACCCCACCAATGACAGAGGGGCCTCATCAAGACAGATCCCGCCCCCTGCAGTCCGTGTGTGTGTGTGTGTGTGTGTGTGTGTGTGTGACGTGATGACGGACCTTTTAAGTAACCGGATATGGTGACGTCACTCACGTGTCTCTCACGCCAGCGTCAGAAACGGTTTTCTGTCGTTCTGTCACCTGAGCGGCCTCATCCGTCATTTCACCTGCGTTCATTATGAGCTCCTCTCAGAATTCTTCCAGGTGTGTCCCTGGTGGGCCCCTCTGAACCTGGACCCGGTCCCAACAGACCCCGGCTCAGTCAGCGCTGGTCTGCAGTGCACGGTCACATGGTGGGTGGTGGACAGGTGAGTCCCACATGTGAAACACAGAAAACACTTCCCCCAGTAAGAGCTCAGCGTATCCCACAGTGCACCAGGCTTCAGCTGCACGACGTCTCGTAACACTGATTGCTGATCAATGACACTGACAGACAACCCGATAAAAACAAGACTGAAGGAAACCTGGTCCAACTTTATCTGATTTGTCTGTCTCCTGTCTCTCTGATCGTCAGAGAGACAGGAGACAGACACAGAGAGAGGTTTGCTCATTGTTTCAGGGAGGTCATGTGACAGATCTGTTGTTCTGGTTCCAGGTGTCATGCGGAGTCTGTGGCTGACGTGTCCTCCTCCTCCTCCTCCTCCTCCTCCTGTAACGGAGCAGCAGTGGTGGGACAGTGACGGCCTCCTGGTCTGAATGAACAGATGCTAGGCGGTTACAGACGTACATTAGCTCAACAATCGCTGCAGTGAGTCTAGTGTCATTAGTCAGAGCTGATGGGGTGAGTGAGGAGTTTCCTCTACTGCTGTTCTAACAGATCACGTTGTCACGATGCCACCATCAAAGCCGTCCGTGCCCTCACTGATGAATGTGACGTACAGAACAAACAACAGTCAACACATGTTCAAAGTTTTATTCACAAAGTGTTGAAGAAACACATGAGTAGCAGTCAAATGCTCGCTGCAGTGATTCTGTCAGCTGGACGATGACTTGACCCCCCCGCAGAGAAAACTGTGAGATCACTTCAGAGTCGCTTCATCTGTCCTTTCTGTGGATCTGCGGTGCTGTCAGCCGATGGAAACTCCGCTCTGACGTCCTGAACCTGACGACCGTCTCGTCCAGTAGAATCTGAGATGTGCCGACGGGCTGTCGGGTGATACTGTCTGCAAAAAGCCAACACAGCGTCAGCAAAACCGGCCTGATAGATAAGAGTCTACAGTACACAGCACGTGTCACATCCAAGGAACGATGAGTGGACATCAAAGGCCGTCAATTAGAAAACTTCTGTGGGAGTAAGACTGTGGCCATCCTAACACCTACTCTAAGAAGTAAAACGTTTTTCTTGTCCACAACTTTTTTTAACGATGAAAAACAGCATACGACAGCATATTTTTATAATGAGCACACTGGAGTATAAACTTCAACAACTCCTAACAGAGCTACTGACGCCAGGCTAAACTCTGACAGCACCACCAACGGGAGCAGCGTATGTGCTAAGCTAGTCTTGAGCGGGCCTCATGAAGACATGCTGCATTGCATGATGTCACACTGGCTGTTGTCCTTACTCAGCGCTCAGATGCTGGTCATGGTTGTTTTTTATACGTCTCCAGCTCTCCACGGTCCATATGTGGCCCAGAGCTTTGGTGGAACTTTACATGCTTATGTTGTTTCCTCTGTAACGTCAGATTCGGCACTTTCAGAGCGTTTGCTCCGTGAAATCTGCACCTGCCCAGCGGCCACATCCGTTTCCACCAAAGTGCATTTACTGCAGCAGCATCAGCAGCCGTCACCCGGCACAGGGCGGCTCGGCGTCACGGTCATCTGTGGCGGCCTCTTCCTCCTCCATACAGAGTGATTCCTCCACGCTGTATTCTAGCTCAGATAGTAGCCCCGAGTGTTTGGTTCCAGCGTCACACTATAAATTGTTTTCTTCCACGTCTACAGGAGCACTGACCTCTGCCGGGGTCTTCACAGTGCTTGTTTTAGGGCAAGTGAGGGCAGCTAGGGAGGTAGAGGGGCCATCCACCAATCAGGAGGTTGGTGGTTTGATCCCTGGCCTCAGCAGTCCACATGCCGAAGTGTCCTTGGGCAAGATACTGAACCCAAAAACTGCCCCCGATGCTGCGCCATCAGTTTGTGAACGGTGTGAATCGAGCAGCAAGGATTCTGTCCTCCCTCCATAGGGGAGGGCATACAAAAAATACAGTCTGTACTTCGAACATCAACCGGTCATTTGCTGAGAAGGTTAACATTTCAGCCATCAGCAGACAACAAGAAACACAAAACACACATGACCTTGAAGTCCACCACAGTGTATTATAGGCCTGCAGTCAGTGCTCCATACAAAACCCATGGTTCAGCTACCAATGATTGAGTGCTCAGAAAGAAAAAAATCCTGCTGTTTGGGATCCCAGCAAGCAAACACACACACACTCAGTTTGACACTTGATACAACAGCTGACCAATGAAAACAAAGCCAATTGTCTTGTGTCGAAGAGACGCACTAAGTGATTCTCTGAAAAGTGTGGAGTTACCTCCCGTTGTAAAGGTAGGACAAGTTGCTTTGAGCGCCAGTCAGGTCAGCGCCTAACAGTATTTTCTTCAGGTCTGAGTTGACATTTTGAAATTATTTGACCACGCACAAGACTCAAGCACAGAGCATAATAAAACACAACACTCATATGAAGCATCCAGATCATATATCCAAAAGCCAAGTTTCCTCTGTCAAAAGTTATTGTTGGTACCAACAGAACGTCTCGCCATCTGCTTTCTCATGTGGGATTTCCCAACTCTCCTGTTTTTTAGCAGTCTTTTTCGGGGAAAATCATCTTTTGGCAGAGAAAAAAAATACAGAAACCAAAAGATCTTTCTCACAGATTTTACCATGAGTTACCTGAGAGTTTTATTCACAGCTGCTACAACATGGAAGTCCAAGGTCTGAAGACTGGTCTGAAGTCCAAGGTTTGAAGACCTGCCCCGAGTGCCACATGGAATATAAGCAAGAAAACAGACGTCAAACGGCGACTTTCTGCTCAGACAGGATGGTCTCACCACTTCCTCGCAGCCCTGCACCATTTGGGATTTCAGTGTTATTGCCATTGTAAAAAGGTGGATGAAGGGATTGGTTCACAGGTGGGGGTGTGTCAGAGACAGGAGAATAATCCGATTCTGTAGAACGGACAGACTATGAATAACTTTTTGGCCTGTTGCTGAGGACTAGCGAGCTAACTGACAATCATTCTCAGGACAGACCGGGCCTCTTCTACTGGTGAGTCAATGTGTGCATTTTATGAATTCCTTAATATTCTGCAGGCCAATGGAGGCTTTGGTGGGCCAGATGTGGCACTACAGGCCACCAGCTGATGATCACTGGTCCAGGTTCTGGGTTCTGCCTTGTTTTCTGCTGTTTTCTTAACTGAAACATGCCACATATATGTTCTGTTTGGCAAGAGAGAGCAGTTCAGCTGTGGGACAGACAACTATGGAAAAAGTGGAGCTAACACAGATTTTCAATTACATTTAAATGTGGTGAGTTTAAATAAATATGTAGAACTCCTTAATTTACTGGCCTTTAAGCTCCTTTGGTGGAGGCCTACTTTATTTTACATAGGAAGTTCAGGGACTTATCACAGATGGCCTTAAGGAGACTTTATGTCTCCTTATTTAATATAATCATTAGTGCTCAGGGACCTTGTGGGCCTGTCCATCAGAAATGGACATGTCCAGAGTGTGGATTGTTTGGCGGTCCTCCTGGAGACGCATCTGGGAGTAGGTTCCTGTCCAGAGGTCTGCTGATGGAATAGTGCTGGGCTAAAGACTCGTCAGTCCACTCTGTTCTGGACAGCAGCTGGTCCATGTGAGGCCCCAGGGTCCTATTTGGAAGTGGGTAAGGACTGATGGTGGGGTCCCGTTCAAGCAGGGACTGTCCAGGGGCTCGATGTGACCCATCAGGTCCGTAAAGTGTACCAGTCAATATAGAAGTTTCCCGTTCCAGGGCGGTCTGCAGTTCCTGGGTCTGCTCATCCATTTGGTACAGCTGCTTTTTATGCATCTGAGTATGGTCCTGGTGGTCTAGTCTAGCATGGCACAGTTGCTTTTTATGAGTTTGAATATGGTCCTGGTGGTCCAAGTGGGTATGGTACTGTTGTTTCTTGTTATGCTGAATGTTGTCCTGGTCTTGGTGGTCCATCTGGATGTGGTACTGTTGTTTCTTCTTATTTTGAATGTTGTTCTGGTCGGGTTGATTCATCTGAGCATGATACTGCTGCTTCTTCTGATTTTGGATTTGGTCTTGTTCCTGGTTCTCCTGAAGGTCCATTTGAGCATGGAACTGCTGCTTCTTTTGGCTCTGGATCTGGTTGTGGACCTGGTTCTTTACGTCTTTCCAGTGCCGCCCTCTGAGGACAGGCTCCAAGTCCAGACATCGCTGGCAGACGTCCTTCCCTGGCACTGACTGCACTAACACGTGGACTCCCAACTGTCTCCAAACTGCCTCCTTCTCTGCAGAAGACCATGTGCGACGTCGGACCTTCCTAGGAGCTGCAGGGACTGAAAGACAGGCAGAAAGGTGATGAGACAATGCAAATCTCCTCAAAACATATATCAGAAATTAATTTATGGTCAGCTAAAACCAGGACAACACACCTGTAATAGGAGTCTGCAGTCTGGCCTCTGGTGGGATTGTGGTCATCCGTCGGTTACTGTCCTGTGACAGAACTGAAGACAGGTAGAGACAAACAAGGTCAAACAGCACCATCTAGTGAACATTCTGTGCATAAAACACATAAGGGATTAGAGTCTCGAGTTTTACAGGGACCAAATCAAAGAAGATTCCAAACTTGTACATACAGGAATTAATATATTTACATAACTCACTGGTTTCAATGATATTAAGGTTTAAAGTTATGCATAATCATGGATTTGGTCACTCTGAGTGACAGTTCAGCAGGCGGGTTTCATTCAGCCTCAGCCCCACCCTCACTCCACCTCTGTCCATTTTTAGATCAGCTGGGAGTCTGATGGAGTCAGGTGCTGCCAGGATGGTGATGGCCAGAGTCACTGACCTTCACAGTGACTCTTCAGAAACCTGAGGGTGACATCATGGAGACGCCGGCCATGTTTGATACAGTCTATGGACAAAACACTCCCCGGTAGATACAGTCCATCCCAGGCCATGATCCTGATCCTGCAGTCTCAACACCTCCAGCTCTTCTGTCTTGAAGTAAGTGCCTGTTTTTGTTGGGTTTTTTTGCTCCATTCTTATATGTTTCAATGACAAAAACCAGCAGTTACACAGATTTTGAGCTCAGCAAGATGAAGAAAGGAGCGTCGGGTACAAGGTAACAGAAATAAAAGTTGATAAGTGATGTTGGATTGAGTGTCGAGGATTTCCACAGTTAGTTATGATTTCCTTCTTTAATACCAAACTGGGAAAAATCCTATCTTAGACTTTGAAATGCAGCAACAAATAGATACAGATAAAGTCAGTTACTGGAGCATTGTTGCCAAAATGTAGTGCATGTAGATCTTTAATGTAGTGAGTCGGGACCCACAGGATGGTCATTTGAGTGGACCCCCCAATAAAATGTGTTTTAATGGCAAACTGTAACATCAAACTTGTCTGATGTTGTGTGGCTACAACTATGGTTATATTATTATGTATTATTATTATTATTATATATTATTCCCTCAACAACCTGGCACTTAACTCCTCAAAAACCAAGGAGTTAGTGCTGGACTTCAGGAGGAAGAGAGAGGATCCCCCTCCTCTTCTCATCGGAGGGGACCAGGTGGAGCAGGTCAATGACTTCAGGTTCCTGGGAACGCACATCTCAAAGGACCTGACATGGGGCACCAACACCAACGTCCTTGTGAAAAAGGCACAGCAGCGTCTGTACTTTTTAAGGTCACTGAGAAAAGTCAACGTTTCCAAGGACCTGCTGCTGTCCTTCTACAGGTGTTCTGTGGAGAGCATCCTCACCCACAACATCCTGGTGTGGTTCAGAAGCTGCTCCCAGGCTGACAGGAAGGCTCTGGAAAGAGTCAGGAAGTCAGCACAGGGCACCATTGGAGTCCAGCTGCCCTCTCTGGCAGACATCTACAACACCAGGTGTCTGTGCAGGGCCACAAACATCACCCGTGACAGTTCACACCCCGGACACAGACTGCTCTCCTTGCTTCCCTCAGGAAAGAGATACAGATCAGTCAGGGCTCACACCTCCAGACTCCTTAACACCTTCTACCCCAGTGCAATCAGAGTACTGAACTCAGTACTCACTAGGTAGATGATGTTCACCGTGCAATATGTGCAATAAACCCAATATGTGCAATATATCCCACTGTGCAATATATCCCACTGCTGCTGAAACTTCTTTTTGCTCCTGCAAATATGACCATACTGTTAAATTTATCATACTGATAAATGCCCTTTATCATACTGTTAAATGCCTCTTATCATACTGTTAAACGACTTTTTTATCATTGTGTCATATGCCATTTTTATCTTATCTTTACTATTACTATCTACTGCACTATTACTGCACTATACTATTTACTATTTGCTATTTATTCTTTTTTCTAGTACAGCACCACCAGAGTTGTCTTAAATCTCGTTGTACACCACGTATAATGACAATAAAGGCTTTTAATCTTTTTAATCTTTAATTACTGTATTTTGACCATGTCTCTGAAATGAACCAAATCCTAAATCTGTAACTACACCTTAGACACATTATACTGGGAAATATCAGCGGTTTCTGGGTGAATAAATAATCATGTTACTCAGAAAAGAGAAGCTAAAATAAGAGCAACGAGGACGCTGAGCTATCAGCTTACAATCAATACTGACACTCATTATTAGGCTGTAACCCGTCAATCAAAGCGATAACTCGCCACAGTCAGTGAGTGTCAGACGGCCTTATTATGGTGCTTCTGTGGTGGTGACAGAACGTTAAGAAACACACTATTTACATTAAACTCAAGCTCCCTGCGCTTGTCATGTTTCAGTTCCTGACTGAAAATTTCTGTGCTGTTAATGAAATTTAAAAAAGAGGAAAAAAGTCACAGCAGGTATGAACAGTGTCCATGATGTAAACGATCCTTTCTGTCAGTGTAATGACTCAGAACCGGTGGCTGATGTTTTATTTCTGTGCTGACTGACACTTTGAACCATCAGTCTGGTGGCTGGAACATTTCTTCACTCCAGCTGTATTTCAGTAGAATAGTAATAGCAGCTGCTGATGAACACAGCACATTAACACAGATGTAGACATAGAATTGGTTTAAGTAGATCGGTCTATAGGGTCTGGGTCAGGATCTGACTGATATCCAGCACCAGTGTCGGACTGGTGCATCTCCATGAGATTTAAGATAAGGAGTTCTGTAATACGGCCTTTGTGGTAACAAAGGTTTCAAAGTCAGGTTTGAAATCAGGGGTCACGTGGTCCATGATGAGCAGTTAGGGGGGATGAAGGGCATTAGAGGTCTAGATTAGTGGTAGATCGTGATGACAGACCATAGGTCAGATTTAGGTCAGGGGTCATTGTTGGGGGTCAGGGGTCAGAGGTAAGGATCAGGACTCACCCTCTGGTCTTGTGTCAGACTGCTCTTGACCTGGTTCTTTACATCCCTTCTCACTTCTTGACTGGACACATCGTTTCTTCAGCTTAGCTCCTCCTACTGGAGTGACTTGAAAAAAACATGGCAGTTTGGTGGGTTAACCATGTTTAACATCTGAATCAGTAATGAAATTCTTCTACTGGCTCCTGATGGCAAAGCAAAACCTAAAGCCCCATCAAAGACCAGAGTCACAGAAATGGTCAAACTCTGGTCCTTTCTCTTTCTATCGGAACAAAATTCAACTAAGTACCTGTTACCAGGTTTGACTCAGGTGTTACCTGTGTCGGGGTCAGGGTTCAGCAGCCCCAGGTTGTCCCAGTCCCTCCCCAGTAGGTGGTAGAAATCGGTGGTCTTGGCCGCAGCCTCCCAGTCTCCATCCTGCAGACTCTCTCCGATGGCAATCTCACAAACGGTTTTCAGCGTCGTCTTCACCGCCAGAGGAGGGCGGCTCCACCGATATCCGGATGCCTTTCTGGCAGAGGCCAGCACCAGGCTGAGGCGGCCTGGAGCCAGAAGGTCTTGGAGGGTCTGAACACCCAAGTCCAGTGATTTAGCAGCCAGGAGCAACCTGCCGAGCTCCCTCAGCTTCTGACTGACATAGTCGTACCTCCGCTGGCTGCCATCTTGGTTTCCCATCAGCTTGTTTCCATACTTACAGATCAACCAATCAGATTTGACCTGGACAGAAAGAGGAAGAGCAGGGTTAAAAGAAACCAGTAGAGAGACAGACAGTCAGATGGACAGGTTGACAGGTGTACAGACCTGGTGTGAGACATGGTCCTGGTTCATACGATGTAAGACTTCACTGCAGCTCTCAGACGCTCCGCTGGAGATGGGAAGGAGGCGGGACGCTGCAGCCTGGACCCTGCTGCGCTTCCTGGGCCGGTCCACGCCAGGGTCAGAGGTCATGTTCTGATCCACATTAGGGTCAGAGGTCATGGGTCGTTTGGTCCCGGTCTGGTCTGTTGGGGTCATGTCTCCTGAGGGGTGAGACGGCGTGTCCTCTGTGAACTTGGAGGTCCTGTTGTCTGCTGGATCACAGGCTGAATTACCTGTGGAGTCAGAGGTCGTGTCCTTCACGGAGTCACAGGTCTTTTCTGCTGTAGAGGCGAAGTCCTTAGAGGAGTCAGAGGTAATCTTCTTCCGACAGGAGGCCTGATGTTTCCAGAGATCAGCACGAAGGAAGAAACCAAGGCACAGCGGGCAGGGAAGGTAGTTCCTTGCATCGACTTCCTGTGAGGGCTGACGCCACGGCACTATCTCACCGCTGCCCTGTCTGATCACCTGAGGGACAGACAGGTGGAGAGAGGGTGACACAGGTAGTCAGGTACACTGGCATCGTACCTCAGTGTCATGCAGGCAGTTTCCTCTGTGGGAAACAGAAAGGTTAACAGACAGACCAACAGTCAGGTAAATAATCTCAGTACTGTGCTGGTAGTTTCCTCCTCAGGTAAACAGACAGACAAGAAAATACAAGAACTAGACAGGTAGTGAGGAAAATGAACCTCAGTGTTGTGCAGGTAGTTTCCCCTGCAGGTAGACAGGTAAACAGACTAGCTAGGTGAATAAACAGCTAAACCAACCTCGATGTTGTGTAGGTAGTTGCCCCTGCACCGCAGATGCTCCAGCAGCAGGTGCCGTTGTTTGGAGCCTGTTGGCAATGTGCTGGCGGCTGCCACTTCCTGTTGGTCGGCGTGCTTCCTCAGCAGATGACGAGCGATCTTCACCTGCGGCCGCCGACAAAACACGCAGTAATGTTTTTTATCCCACCGCCTCTTCCCGTCACTCCACGTCCTCTTCACTGTCACGCCCTCCTTCTTCTCCTCCTGCCCACGCCTCCTTTCCTTTTGGCCACGCTTCTTCTCACCAGGACCCCGCCTCTTCTCTGCAGGACCCCGCCTCTTCCCTCTCTGACCTCGCCTACTTAAGGTCGCGGTAGCTCGGCGGCGGGGACGACGGCCAACCGGCTTCATTAGTTCTCCATTAGGAGAGGAGGTTTGGTCTGAGGCCTGGACCTCTGTTTTGTCCCCCATGGCAACCTCAGAGTGGTCCTCCGTGGTAACAGCGGTCTCCATGGTAACAGCAGTCTGATGATTAAGCACACACACAGGTAAGCATCAACATGTTGCAGGCAGGTGTGACTTCAGGGGAGACATTTTTATTGTTTTAATCTGTTATGAGGGATTTAAAAAGGACTCCCAGTGGTCCAACCTGACGCAGCAGTAGGTCTAACCTCAGGTATACACATCTGATTACGATTATTTAGAGTAAAAACATGACAGGAAATACATGTGGATAACAATCCTCAGCGGAACAACAGCACATGAACGTTTTCATCAAACTGCGTCAGATCACAGATCAAACGAGGCTAAGACCGACCAATGAGCCTGGACGGAGAACGCCGCTCCAGACTCCATTCAAATACCTGGCAGTTTAAAGTTTCTCCACTTCTCGGGACGTTTCATAAATATTAAGTTGGTACAGTTCAGTTCGACGTGAGCCACATTCATAAACAGCCCTTTTGGGGACGAACTTTTTAAAGTGCTGAGTCTCATTCCCGCAAACTCCTTCTATTTAACGCAGCCTTGATTGAAGCGAGCGGAGGTAATGACCACGCACCACTGACAGCCGTATGTGTGCCGAATTAACTAAAAGAAGCACAATATTACCACCAAGTCTTCTGCCAGGCTGCGGACGTAATGGTAAGCGAAACACTAAATAAGAGATTTCCAGAATGAAGTTTGGCGCTTCTTCCTCCACGTAATCTCAGCTATTGTACTCGGACGGAGGCAGCCCGCATCGGGATCGTGGATTTTTATGTGTGTTCAGACTGACTAGACTGTATCTGGAGTTCCGACAGCGGACAAGAGGCCGGCAGACAAGGGTGTGTCCGATAATGGAAGCGTATTTACCTTCAGGCCAAATGTTAACAGCTAGCGGGAGAGAAGCTAACCGCAGTATCATGGCTGTTGGCATTTTAGGAGCTAGCATGTAGCTATCTTAACGTTACTCCAGTGCTACTGAAGAGAAGGGAAGCTAAACCATGCAGGTGCTAGCTAGCAAACAGACTGAGACAGAAAATGTAAAGACCCGACACAGTCCTCACCAGCTAACGGCACAAACTCTTCTTCTGTTTTCCGCTGCTTTCTTCTTCTTCTTCTTCTTCTTCTTCTTCTTCTTGTTCTTCTTCTTCTTCTTCTTCTTCTGCTGCTGCTTCTGCTGCTTCTTCTTCTTCTTCTTCTTCTTCTTCTTCTTCTTCATGGCAGTTTTATGCACATTACCGCCACCCTCTGGATTGAAATGTGAATGGGAACAATCACTGCTTACATTCAATTCTCTTATTGATTACTGTGTATTGGAACCATCTGAACTCCTCTGAATCATTTCTGTAGTACCTGGTACCACATGACTCCTCTGCAGTGTAGCTTTAAGTGTCTGTCTCTCAGGTTTCTCTCTGTTTCCATTCTGTTCAATGGAGGCCAACGTTCAGACCACAGTGAGCAAACCTGAGCTCTGATAGGACGTCCTGCTCCGGCTGGTCCTACTGGTCATGACAGAAGTACTTTTCTCTGAATGCTGTGGTAGTAGCTGTGGTAGCGGTAATTTTATGGAACGCCATTTGAGTATTCATTCAATATCCTTGATATCAGCTATGTGTGTGTGTGTGTGTGTGTGTGTGTGTGTGTGTGTGGGGTTGAGTCCATTATCAAAGGGTCCTTGAAGACAACGCTGAAAACCGTTTGTGAGATTGCCATCGGAGAGAGTCTGCAGGACGGAGACTGTGAGAAGACCACCGACTTGTACCACCTGCTGGGGAGGGACTGGGACAACCTGGGGCTGCTGAACCCTGACCCCGACACAGGTAACACCTGAGACAAACCTGGTGATTGTCTGATTAACAGGTACTTAAACGTCCACCCTGTCGAGCCGACACCGCAGTTGAACGAGCAGTGCAGGAGACACAGGAGGAAGAGTGAATCCTCTTACATGAAACTGAACCAAGTCATGATTTCTGTCAATGGAAAGACTTTTTATGTCAATGTGGGACACGAATTATTTATGTCCAGACACCAAGAGACACCCGGACACGTCCATGTGTCTTTGTAACACAGACAGACTTTTTGAGAGTGAAGACGACTGTAACGGGTTAAGAATAACAAAAAGACTAAAGACAACGAGAGTTTCTGTGATCGCTGCTGCAGAATCCTCAATAAACTGACTAAACTGCTTTAAGACAGAAAACCGAGTTTCATTTCTGATCTGGATGTTTGTGCAAAAAGCACAATGAGATTCTTTTTTTTTCTGATTCATTTTAATTTTTGTTTCATTTTCACAGTTTTCATTTTTCTGCAGGCGTGAGATCAGATCATCATTCAGCTGACAGAATCTTTCTATTCTTATCATATAAAGATTATTTTTATGTCCACATACTGTCATGTGTTCAAATGTACATGATCATACACATACCAGCTAATTTAATCAGCCTTAAAGATAATTAGTACTGGTTTTATTTACTAACACCAGTTTTCTTTTCCCTTTGCTCAGAATTCATTTTGCTCAGAGTGAACGTGTTTGTTGATTACCTGTTGGCTTATTGGAGTAAAACTCACGTTGTTTAATGTTATCATATGTTATTGTTGTTTATGGGTCATGTCACTTATCCTGTAATGTGATGTGGGAACTAGAGACAGAAGCTAGTGGTCGAGCAAGTAGGAGAGAGGAGGCGACGGAGAGTTTCTGCTGGCCAAGAAGAGGAAGGACTGAGAGACGAATCAGCCAGACTTTGTTCAGGTAGAAACTACACCTGGAACAGCTGCCAGACTTTGTTCAGGGCTGAGCTGAAGAGGACTGTTTCATGAGGATTGTGAATGCTGAGCCTTCTCGGTGGTTTCAGTCTGTTTGTTTACGTTCTTTCAAACATGCGTCATGAAGTCTTTCTGCTCTTCACACTGTAACCATGGAAACGCACAACAACCACCTGAAAACAGAAGACAATGTTGATAGAAGTTATCAATTAGATAATATTTGATACGATATAGATAATCTGATTTCTTTGGATTTGGATTTATGAAAAATGAACTCCAGATCCTGACACCCGGTCCACGTACCTGGACCTGATCCTGACACCCGGTCCACGTACCTGGACCTGATCCTGACACCCGGTCCACGTACCTGGACCTGATCCTGACACCCGGTCCACGTACCTGAACCTGATCCTGACACCACTTTAAAGGCTGATTGTAAAAAGGTGTGTTTGATGTCGGTTCAGATGCCGTCAGAGGGCAGGACCAAACAGAGAGAGAGGAGGGAGGAGACAGGGATCGGCCTCCTCTACCCTCCTCCCCTCTGTGGAGGTGGGAGCGGCTCGTGCTGATAAAAACCTCCTCATGTCAGTTCTTTGTGCCAACGACATCATGGACGGACTGCAGGTGAGTGTTTCCTTTAGTTTGTTTCAGAAGTGAATTCACCGTCACTGCCTGCTGCTTTACACTTGGACTGCATGAGCAGGTCTACAGAACGCTGACATCATCTGTGGTGGTTTTGAATCACTTTCAGGTGGTTTTAAATCTCTTTCAGGTGGTTTTGAATCTCTTTCAGGTGGTTTTGTGCCTCTGTGGTTTTGAGTCAGTTGCTTTTGTTTGTTGTTACAAAAGGAATAAAGATTTCACATTCAAACCTGGTTTTAAAGGTTTTGTTGGAGTCTCCCTGTTGATCTGGTCTGGTCTGAGTTCAGTGGTTTTTAGTCTAGACCCAGTCTGAGACACCTGGATGCAGCACGTGGTCTGGTGTGTTCGGTTGCAAACAGGTGTGTTTGTGTGTGTGTGAAGGGGCGGGGCTTCCTCTGGTATGCAGGTAATGCGTCAGTGCAGGGTTTGCTGTTGCTAGGAGACATAAAAAACAGTTTTAAAGCTGCAGATCAGACTGAGATGAACACCTGGGACACACCGCCTACCTTTACCTGAACTACTGCAGGTCTCACGTGTGGTGTCCACACGGACGGCTGCTGCCAGGCGTCTCCTTCTACACTTCAGTGACCGGCACTGACGTTTGTTTGTCCTCGGTCAGAGAGAGCGAGAGTGAATACTGCACTTGGAAATACTTCCCTTCACTTCTGAGGTTCTGGTAGGCTCAGGTAGGCTCAGGTGGGCTCAGGTAGATCCATGTAGGCAGTGTGCTTTAAGCATAACAGGACCAGAATGCTGGACTGTCAGCTGAGATAAAAAGACAGAGAATTAAGGAAGTCGAAGAAGAAGAAACAGCTGATTCAGGTGTTTGTCGCTGTTTGTTTCCAGGTGAGTATCGCATGGCTGCTACTGAAGATGACCTTTGACCCCGTCACTGCACAACTCCTGCCGAAGCCCAGGTGTCCAACATGTCGAGAAGGTAACTGACCAACGACGGTCCAGATGATCCTTCATGAAAACTTGCGGTTTGTCTCTGACTTCCTGTCTCTAATCCGCAGGTTACTTTGTGAAGAAGAGCTGTTCTGTAATAACGACCAATAACGAGGTGAAGACCGAAGGAGTCCAGTGTCAACTGTGCACCGACTGCTCAGGTAAACACACCTGCCTCCACACCTGCCCTGGTGAAGTAGAACTCTTTGTTACCAGAGCGTCAGAACGAGTCTGACTGACACCGAAGCTCAAATATTTCCATTTCGTGAAGGAAGTTTCAGCTGCTGCTGAGATTTCTGCTCTGCTTAGTTTTCTGTCACCACGACGAGTCGACTTCTGCTTCACTCGTAAATAAATCCCACACAGAGCAACGAAGCGTCTCCTGGACTGTTGGTCACTGTCACATTAGGCAGTCACAGAGTCCTAACCTCTGTCTGTGATTGGCTCAGAGATGAACCGCGCCACCAATCAGAGCTCTCTGTTCAGAACTCCATGATGAAACAGACTTCCTGTGAATCATCATCATCATCAGTGTTTAGAAACAAAGCTCTGCTTCTTCAGAATAAAACGTTTCACAGGAAGACATGAAAAGCTCTTGTGCTTTCCTCAGAGCTGCACCACTGAGGGATCAATGAATCGATCGATCGACAGAAAATGAATCAGCAGGATTAGTTTAATCGATTAATCATGTGAGTCATTTTTCAGTAAAAACAGCTCAGCTGCTTGTTTTGAGGATTTACTGTTTTTCTGTCTTATTTGTGAAGAAGTTGTATTCAGCTGATTTAATCAATAGTGAAATAATATTGATCGTTTCGTTCATGTATTAAAATCAGCAGCTGAAGAAATTTTGACTGAAACTTTCTCTTATGACAGACGACTTTTCTTAAACTGACAAAATATCAGATCACGTTTGACTCATTATTATTCTTTTAAAACAGGATGTTAAACTTCAAAGCCAGTGTTCATACTTCCTCTCATTTATTGATGTACTTTCTTATTGATCCATTCTTGCTTTGTAGTCGGGTTTGGTTTCATCTGAATGAGGATTTATTGGTTCAACCCTCCAGTTTGAGTCTCGACTGATTGATTGTTTGATTCCTGTCCTGCAGCTGCTGATCAGGACACTCTGGTGAAATGTTCCACGTTTGCTGACTCGCTGTGTGGAGACAAAAGCTCACCTGCCGTCACACCGACGCTGACAGCTACCGAACCTCCAGGTAAACTCACCTGACAGCAGCTGGTTCACAGAGCAGGAAGAGTTCACTTCCTCCACGATGAGACAGAAATTAGCTTAAGAGTTCAAGAAGTTTTCAGAGGATGTCTGAAGGTCTCTCAGTTTTGTTTTTGTTTGATAGTTCTTCTTCTTCTTCTTCTTCTTCTTCTTCTTCTTCCTCCTCTTCTTCACAGTCTCTGCTCCTGAGGTGTGGATCATCCTCACTGTGATGTAAGAATCACCTTTAGCCGTCTTTAGTCTCTCTGAGGTGGCGGCCATGTTGCCTTGTTGATTTCTGTCTTTGGGTGAACTTTCTAATTATTTTCATGCTATGACATCATTTTATTATTTCACGATATGTAAATACTCAATCCTTTGATAATGTTACATTTCTGTGAGATGCAGATTCTGTTTCCGCTCTTCGGCGGTTACTTTGTGAAACGAACCCTCTTCTTCATAAATAATTCATTTCTCTGGAGCCAGAGTCGATTAGAAATGAAGAAAACTGACTGCAGTCGTTGAAGCGTCAGTCGAATACAAATACTGAAAGAAGTTCATGTGAAAATGCTGAAAGGAGCTGAAACGTCACTGTAGGTCTGTTAAATTGAGCTGGAAGTGTTGACTGAAGTGTCAGCACTGAAAGCAGCTGAGCTGAAATGTGTTGTGGCCGTTAGAGGAGCAGAAAGAAGAACGTTCGGTTCAAAGGTGAAAAGGTGGATGAGGACTTACTTTAGCCACGCCCTCCCAGTTTGACCAACCAGTCAGCCTCCAGGGATCAAACACACTCAGGCAGTAAAGTCCAGTAGACCTGCTCTGGCAGCCTCTGATCTGATAGACAGTTTAACTGAAGCTCTCAGTGCAACCTAGGATCAGGACGCTTTACGATGGCCGGTGTTGTAGCCTGTGAGACATGAGGGACGTCTGTCCCACCAAGCTGTACTTGGTACCCTGAAGCTAGAATTAGTGACTTACCTGTACCTCAGGGCTGGATGGTACAGGCGGTCGAGTTTGGACAAAGTGGACGGTGAGGCAGACCGATAGATATTTGAAATTGAGATTTTCACCAAAACTCCATAATCAGCCAATCAGCTGTTGGCAAGTGATGGAAGGGGTGGGGCATAATTAAGCATGTAATTATGATTCTGTGATGTTTTCTGTGGACACTGATTGTGTTTCGTCGTTGTTGTGTCTGCAGAGCTGTTTCTTTCTTCCTGCTTCTGCTGCTCAGTTTGCTTCTCATCCTGCTGGTCCGCCGGAACCGCCGACGCACCAAGCCGAGAGGTGACAAGCTCCAAGGTAACAGGCCCCGCCCATCAGATGAGCAGACCCCTCCCATCTCGTGACAGACCCCTCCCCTCAGATAACGGGCCCCTCCCATCGTGTGACGCAGTTTCCTGTGTCTTCCACAGGTCCGGATCCCCTGTGACTGACGCGGATCTGATAGAGCTAAAGCCAGTATGAGTTTCTCTCAGCATCAGTGCTGTTAGACAAACTGCTGCAGCAGCAGCGGACTCGATGCAGCTCTCCAGTAAACCACCGAGTGTGGCGACAGGACAGCAGTCCTGGTGCAGGTTCAGTCTCGGTTCAGTCAAACTGTAGCACAGGTTCAGTTCAGGTTCAGTCCAGGTGTAGCGCAGGTTCAGTCCAGGTGTAGCGCAGGTTAATTCCAGGTGTAGTGCAGGTTAACTCCAGGTGTAGCACAGGTTCGGTCCAGGTGAAGCGCAGGTTCAGTCCAGGTGTAGCACAGGTTTAGTTCAGGTGTAGCACAGGTTCAGTCCAGGTGTAGCGCAGGTTTAGTTCAGGTGTAGCACAGGTTCAGTCCAGGTGTAGTGCAGGTTTAGCTCAGATGCAGCGCAGGTTTAGTCCAGGTGTAGTGCAGGTTTAGTCCAGGTGTAGTGCAGGTTCAGTCCAGGTGTAGTGCAGGTTCAGTACAGATGTAGTGCAGGTTCAGTGCAGGTGTAGTGCAGGTTTAGTTCAGGTGTAGCGCAGGTTTAGTTCAGGTGTAGCACAGGTTAACTCCAGGTGTAGTGCAGGTTAACTCCAGGTGTAGTGCAGGTTCAGTACAGATGTAGCCCAACGTCAGTGAAGGTTTAGTTAGTTTAGTCCAGCTTTACTTCAGTGTGGTCTAGTCCCCAGTTATCAGAGTTAGGAACAGTTCCATACCGTGTGTAACAGAACAACATGCCACGACATCACTTCCTGTGAAGTGCCAGAAGTTTTATTTCAGATGTTTCTGGTTTTATTTGTGCTGTGAGAATCCTGATGTTTTTTTTAGTTGCTGCTGAGTTGGATGTTCAGTGAACATGTTGACAGGATGTCTCTGTCTAAGTCTAAGACTAAGTCTAAGTCTGAGTCTAAGTCTAAGTCTAAGTCTAAGTCTCACTCTGCTTACACTCGGCCAGAGCAGACTCTCAGTCCAGATTGTCCCAAAGTCCACGACCCAAAACCAAAGCAACCAGAGCCGCACCTCAGAGTGTGTCAGAAAAATAAGCCTTGATGAGCCACAAACCTCTTCCTGTCTGCAGACTAACTTTTATCTTTCAGCTCAGGTTTCTAATGACGATCAATGAAACTTCAAGTGTTCCAAAACGAAGGAAGTTCAAATAGAACCATTTTTTAAAATCTAAAACTTAATAATCATTAATGAATTAAAGACAAATAATGTTGGACTCTAATGAAACAGGAAGTCCAGAGAGTGGTGGAGATATCCTCACTTTTATGTCTGAGTCCTGTAAAATCACTGCATCCTACAGTTCCCATGATGCACCTGACTTCCAGAGGAGGAAGTTTCTGTGTGGGTGAACTGCAGCCACTCTGTGTTTCAGCATGTTGTTCTGTTACTGACGTTTTATTGTATTTTTCTTGTTTTTGCTTTAATGTGAATCAGCCTCTTCTTCTTCTTCTTCTTCTTCTTCTTCTTCTTCTTCTTCTTCTTCTTCTCTCTTTTATTTGTAGTCTGTCGAGTGTTTTTCTTCTTGTTTTTCTCAATAATTCACTTTTTGGCTCATTTGATTGTCGGTTTCAACCAAATGCTGAATAAATAGTTTGACTTCAAACTAAAAACTCTATTGTTGTTATTGTATAAAACAGTGGTGTTTAAAAATACTCCTGACTCACCTGTACCTGAGCACACCTGACCTGAGCACACCTGTACCTGAGCACACCTGACCTGAGCACACCTGTACCTGTCAGTCTTCTAAATGAGATGCTTTTAGTGAAGTTCAACGTTAACAGAAGCTCTTTGTTCCTGTGGAATTGAGGAAGTCGTTAACGGGTTAAACAGAGAGGTGGAGGGGGCGGGGTCACACTCACCTTATCAGGTGTAACCATGGCAACAGACTGGAAGCAACAGAAACTGCCCCCCCAACACACCAGACACAGTGTTGCCATGGTGATTGTACAGTCACAGAAAGTTGCTTAACTTTATTGACACTTGATGACGTCGTTCAGGGAAAAGCTGCGTCGGTAAAATGAGTCGATGAATGAAACAGATTCATGTTCACGATCTTTTACTGTTTGTCACAAAGAGAGGGGGGGGGGTCTGTTGACATGGTAACCAGACTGTAAGGACGAAGATGAAGGTGAGGATGAGTTTGGGCCTGATGGGACGGATGTCTCCGTCCATCTTTTGAGCACAAAGCAAGAAACGCTTTGATGAAATGATTCAGACAGACAGAAAACAGAAGTGTTGAGAAAGTTTCCTGCACTTTCGAAACGTTGGATGAACTCAGGAGGAATTTCACAACATGTCTGAGCAGAAGGAAACTGGATGTTTAGAAATGTGCTGACGTTCAAAGCAGCTGCACGTTTCTTATTCTCAGTAAAATGTGGAAGAGCTGCAGGAATCATGTTTAATGATTATTGATGTTATTCACTGACTGTCATCACACACAAGGGTTCTGTGTCTGTTCGTCACATTAATAAGAATATGACATATTATGGTCTGGTTTTCAGAATCAGGAAAAGCTTTATTGCCAAGTGTGATTTTTCACATATGAGGAATTTGTTTTGGTGAGGTTGGTGCAGACACATCTACTAAAAACAAACTATTAAAAAAGTAAAAAATATAACAATATAAATATATATACACAAGTCTGTGTTTTGTTGTTATTTTCCGGAAACACAGTCTGTTTTTCAGAAAGAAGTCCAAGCTGATCGTTAATGTAACACATAGAGTTGTATTTATGTCAGAGTGACAGATGAGGCAGAGGTGGAGTGTGAAGAGTGTCGGGGGGGTTCCGGGCCTTGTTGGTCAGGCTGACAGCAGACGGGAAAAAACTGTTCTTGTGGCGTGAGGTTTTGGTCCTGATGGACCGCAGCCTCCTGCCAGAGGGGAGTGGCTCAAAGAGTTTGTGTCCGGGGTGAGAGGGATCAGCCACAATCTTTTCTGCATGCCTCAGGGTCCTGGAGGCGTACAGGTCCTGAAGAGATGGGAGATTACAGCCAATCACCTTCTCTGCAGACCGAATGACACACTGCAGTCTGCCCTTGTCCTTGGCGGTGGCAGCAGCGTACCAGACGGTGATGGAGGAGGTGAGGATGGACTCGATGATGGCTGTGTAGAAGTGCACCATCGTTGTCTTTGGCAGGCTGAATTTCTTCAGCTGCCGTAGGAAGAACATCCTCTGCTGTGCTTTCCTGATGAGGGAGCTGATGTTCGGCTCCCACTTGAGGTCCTGGGAGATGATAGTTCCCAGGAAGCGGAAAGACTCCACAGTGTCAGTAGTGGAGTCACAGAGGGTGATGGGGGCGGGTGAGTCTGAGTTCTTCCTGTAGTCCACAACCATCTCCACTGTCTTTAGAGCGTGGAGCTCCAGGACCAAACACTGGGAAGGTGAGAAAATAAGTGACTGCAGGAAATGCAGTAAAATTTGCTATAAAGTATGTTTTGTACATTAGTAATTAATTTTACACATAATTTTACATTATTTTGGTAATAAATTAATTTAAGCAGCAAAAAATCTGAGGAGCCACTGGGGAGCCGAAAGAGCGGCTCTTTTATGAGAGCCGAGCCGTAAGAACCGGCTCCCTTAAAAGAGCCATAGTTTCATGAGCGTGAACGCGCCTGACTCCAGACTCGTTCTTTACATGTTTCGTCATCAGCTCTGATTGGCCGAAACGATTACAACCAGGAGGGCGGGTCCGTAACGCATGCGCAGTAGAGGAATGTGGAGGAGCGTGTTTGCGAAGTTTGAGGGGAGTTAAAGCAGGTTGAGGAAAGAGTTTAACCCAGTAACTAAGACGATTTCTCGTTTCTGCTGGAGAGTTCTTCAACGCACAGACAGACAGACCGACGGAAGGAGCGGAGGAGCTCCTACACCCAGGCGGAGACACCGAGGAGTCGCTGCATTCCAAGGCGGGCCAAGGAGCGCCACCGCCGGCATGAAGATCGAGTTCGCCCCGCTGAACATTCCGCTGCGGAGGAGACTGCAGACCGCCGCGGTGCTGCAGTGGGTCTTCTCCTTCCTGGCTTTAGGTACCATCAGCCTGTCTGTCTGATCAGCTGTCTGTCTGTCTGTCTGTCTGTCTGACTGTCTGATCAGCTGTCTGTCTGTCTGTCTGATCACTTGTCTGATCAGCTGTCTGTCTGATTACCTGTCTTTCTGATCACCTGCCTGTCTCTCAGCTCAGTGCTGTCTCGCTGCCTTCATACTGCTCGCCCTCTCTGATTGGTGGATGGTGGCCCTGCTGTACGGTGGTTGGCTGTGGTTGGACTGGGACACGCCCTCCAGCGGGGGTCGGAGGTCACAGTGGGTCAGGACCTGGAGCGTCTGGGACTACTTCAGGGACTACTTCCCTCTAACGGTGAGGTTGGTTTTATTGATCTGATCGATCAATGCTGAAACAAGCTGAGCAGGTCAATACTGACTAACAACGGTTGATTTGTGTCTGCAGCTTGTTAAAACAGTCGATCTGGATCCGAAGAGAAACTACATCTTTGGATTTCATCCACATGGTGAGAAACACACCTGTCTGTCTCTCAGGTGTGCTGGTAGCTGTGCTGACCTGTCTGTCTGTCCGTACCTGTCCGTCTCTCAGGTGTGCTGGTAGCGGGGGCGTTTGGGAACTTCTGTACGGAAGCGACAGGTTTTTCTCACCTGTTTCCTGGACTGAAGTCGCACCTGCTGATGCTGCCGTTCTGGTTCAGAGTGCCGCTCTTCAGAGACTACATCATGTGTGGAGGTACGCACCTGTCTGTCTACCTGTCTGTCTGTCTTGTCTAATGGGTTCATTTGCATTCACACGTTCAATAACATTCAAGACCGGCCAAAAGCTGTAAACAAATGGCACGTTGGTGCGTCATTGGTCAGAATTTTTACCTGGAGGCGTCGCCTCGACACGCCTCCTCTGTTTGGTTTTCTTCTTCTTCAGTGTGGAGCACCAGCAGCACGTGGTGAACGGTTTTCACCAGTGTTAGAAATACCAAAACGTCCAGTTCTAGAGAGCATCTGCAGCCAGAGGGTTCAGAACTCGAGCCCGAGTTGGTTGTGTCATCGAAAGCTAACGCTAATGTGAGAAAACACACTGAAAAATACTTTGAGGAGAAGAAGGATGAGCTACATTTCAAGCTAGCCAGTGCAGACAAGCTAGTTCTGAGCACAGACTACAGCTAGACGTCACTTCATCAGCGCTGCCTGGGAGATGCTCAGAATTAACCAGTGAGTCACGAGTTAATGCATGTTGGGCTATTGATAGCAAATTTAACAGACTCTGGCATCCCGAATAGGGTTGATTGCAAAACGAACCACTCTGGAGTTCAAGTGTAACTGCTGTGTTCACATGTGACCAGATGAACTGAACCTGGAGGGAAACTGTCCAGCTGGTCCCAACCAGCCAGGTGTGAATACACCCTGAAGCTCCTGTTGAGGTCTCTGCCAAATGTCATAACGGCAGATTCTCCATGAAGGGTGACACCGACTCTGGTCACACTGATTTAGACTGCGGATCTACTGTTTCATCAGAATTCAGGCCAAAGTGTAAAATTCCCAAAACATTTATAGAAACAAGTTTATGTCTGAAAGAGGGTTTGGACGTTTCTGCACTGAGTCTGTCTGAAGTTTCTCAACCAGCCCTTTGTACAGCTCTGAGTAAACACCATGTTACAGGTCAGAGCAGGAGGAGGCAGAAAGCTGCTCTCTGATTGGCCGTCTGAGCGGGGCCACATGGGTTCAGTTGTTCCAGAGCTGCGGAGATCGATCAGTTTCATCAGTTTATGTTAATGGGCCAATGTGTAGGATTTTAGGGGGATCTGTTGGCAGAAATGATCATAAGTGAGTAAAACTTTATTTGAAAAGCACTTTTTAAAACACGCAGTAAACACACATGAAGAAAAACTCAGTGAGACAGACCAGATCTATAAAAACTAGATCTATAAAATCTATTAACATTGGTTCTTAAAAACCGTCCAAAGAGACGAGGACGATGATTCCAGAGGGTCGGAGCTAAAACAGCGACGACATCATCACCTTCTGTGTCACAGCTGGATTTCAACATCTGTAGAAGACAACAGACGTCTGACGTCTGTGATGTTTCTCATCTGAAGAAAACAAGACCGAAGAGCTCTAAAGTCCTAAACTGATCAAAGACTCTCAGCAGAAGATTTGATATCGGAGTCAAATGAACCAATAAACTGAAAAGTTATCAGGATCAACCAAAAGAGTTTCTGCTCCGTCAGGCTTTAGGTGGAGGAAGTTCAGACACATCCATCCTTTGGTGGCAGCTCAACCATGATGGAGGAGGACGTTTGATTCAGGTTATCGTGTTTAGCGGAGAAATAGATCTGTGCATCATCAGTGAAACAGTGATATGATTGGTCCTGAGAGCAGCTGAAGAAATGACCCAGAGGAAGCAAGTCCAATGAAAACAGGACTGGTCCGAGGACCGACCCCTGAGGGACACCGCACAGCAGGAGCTGAGGAGGACACACTGGAACCGTTTTAAAGCTGAACCAGAGATGAACACAGTTATGCAGCCTATCAAATCATCAACCTATCAGGATGGATGGTGTCAAAGGATGAGGATTCACCATCGTCTGAACGTTATTGTGTGACCATCAGCCAACTTCAGGACTTGATGAGTGACAGTTTTTTCAGGCATTCTGGATAAGGAGGGTAGCTTGGAGACTGGACTGTAGTTCTCTATCTGGTCTGAGTCTAGAGAGGGTTTTCATGAAGTGTCTGAACACTGGTGATTTAAAACAGTCAGGGACAAACCAGGATGACAGACTGCAAAGATGGATTTTAGGAATTTTGTAGGAATTTTATCACACGGACTAGAGGACGGACACATGAGCTGCAGTGTTTCTGAGGATCTGCAGGGAGACAGAAGCAAACACTCAAACAGTGAAGTAGGACGGTTGAATGGTGCAGATGGTGAAGCAGACAGTGGAAACCTGGACCTCAGACCATCTATCTGCCTACAACATGAGGCGGGAACGGCAGGAGGAGGATTTACAGGCTGGTTAATGTGCTGAACAGGAAACTTGGGTTGTGTTAATTACTATTAATTAAGCCAGAAAAGTGGGCCGCTCACACATCTTCATTGTCTGTTTCAGTTTGAAAAGAAGCTCCTTCATGTGGAGGCGATGAGCTTCAGGTTTAGACTGTTTCTTCTGGGTTACTGTAGAAGGTCAAAGTGCGTCAAAGGTAACGCATTCACGGTCGAGAGTGTCGTTACCGTATGTAACGGGTGTGTTCTGTCTTCATCAGTTCATATCTGCTTAGATGCACATCTGTTAACTCTTGTATGTTCTGCGCTGTGTTCTGTTTGTACTGGATGAAAGAAGGACCCGGATGGCGACCAGCGGCTGGTTGCTCTTTAATGAAGGCGGGATGGTAGGTTTGTCTGTACACATCAACAGAAACACAAGGTTTTTTATAACACGCAGTCTCCTCCACACAGCACACAGGTCTCAAGCTCCTGTTAGCAGAATAGCATACAGAAATCCCTGTAGGCTAGCATGAGGAAACGTGTCTACCTTAAAGCTTGCAAAGAGTCGGTTTGCAACATTTACATTCAAGTGACACATTAACTGCATGTTCATGTAGCCGGTCTGGCCTGACACGCCATACTGCTATACTCTCTGCGTTGTGTTTAAATGCAAAGTGAAGGAAGGAGGTGGAACCACAGACGTCTTGCAGCCAGAAGGATTTTTTAATTCTCTCCTCAAAAGCGCATCTGTGTAAAACACAGTAATATCAGTACAGCACTTCACAAGCTCTGGTTTCTCTCATGCATACCTTAAAAGTAAGAATTTAACTTTCAAGAAAAATGACAGGATATGAATTACTTCTGCTTAAAGACTGAAGAAAAGGATATTGATTTGCATAATAATGGCTATGATTTATATGTCAACAAATCAGGATCAAATGTGATACATTTAATATAAGAGAATGAGTGAACACACAGATTTCACATCTTTTGATTTTCAAGATTACAAACCTTATGAGTTAGGAAATGACATTGATCCAGAGACCCACTTTTATCAGAATGTTAATTTGAACTGTGAGTACTATTCTGAAGAAAATTTCAGTTCTGAAACGAAAGATTTTTCGCTGATCCACTTTAACAGTAGGAGTCTTTATAGTAACTTCTTCAAAATAAAAGATTATCTTCAACAGTTTCAGCTAAAATTTAGTGTAATTGCAGTTTCAGAGACTTGGCTGAGTGATGATAAAGAACTGCAGGAAGAATTAGACGGCTAGGAAATGTTTGTGGAAAACAGGGTTAACAAAAGGGGGGGGGGTGTTGCCTTGTTTGTGAGGTCTGATCTTAAATGCAGGATTATTGGTAATATGACAACTGTTATTGACAATTTGATGGAATGTGTAACCATTGAAATTAAGGTTGAAAGATTAAGAAATGTATTAATTAGTTGCATTTATAGAACACCTGGGTCCTGCATTGATCAATTTAATAAGAAGATTTCTGAATTGTATGAAAAACATAATGGTAAGGCGATTTTGGTTTGTGGCAACTTTAACATTGATTTGTTGAAATCTAATGATCATATGAAAACTGCAGAATTTGTTAATACTATGTTCAGTTTGAGTTTCTATCCATTAATTCTGAAGCCTAGCAGAATAACTAAGGAGAGTGAGACATTGATTGACAATATTTTTGTAAATATAACTAGTGGGAAGATAAAAAGTGGACTGTTAGTGACTGATGTAAGTGATCATTTGCCAGTTTTTGTCGTGTTAGAAATGGATGATAAATCAATGTCAAAAATAGGAAGGCAGTCTTATAATTTAGTTAGAGTGAAATCGCCAGAAGCAATTATGGCTCTAAAAGCAGAACTTATGGATCATGATTGGCAGGAAGTTTATGTAGAAGACACTAATGACTCCTATAATGCATTTTTAGAAACATTTGTGACACTTTATGACCGACATTGCCCATTCAAAGAAATTGGACAAAATTCCATGAAGAGAGGGAAACCATGGCTAACAAATGGTTTGGAAAAAGCTTGTAAAAAGAAAAATAGGCTATATAGGGAATTCATGAAACATCGAACAAGTGAAAAGGAGGATGAATATAAGAAATATAAAAATAGATTGACATCTATTATAAGACAACAAAAGAAAGACTATTATGATCAGTTACTGCAAAGATATGAAAAAAACATTAAGGCGACCTGGAGTGTTCTAAATGAGTTGATCAAAAATCGTCATAATAGGGATTTTCCACCATACATTGTTAAACGTGACAATTCAGTTCTTGAAAATAAAGAGGAGACTGTTAATGAGTTCAATGATTTTTTTGTTAATGTCTGCCCAAATTTGGCAAAAGAAATTGACTGTTCGAGAGCTGAAGATATAAAGTTTGATTTTGCTTTCAGCAACTATAATTCCATGTTTCTTGGGGGGGTTTGTTCGAGTGATGTGTTAGAAGTCGTTAGAAAATTTAAGAATAAAAAATCAACTGATTGTAATAATGTTGATATGTCACTCATAAAAGAAGTAATTAATTGTGTCCTTGAACCATTTACTTATATATGCAACAAATCCTTTTTAACAGGTACTTTTCCTGATAACATGAAAATAGCAAAAGTGATCCCAATCTATAAAAATGGTGAAAAGAATATTGTATCAAATTACAGACCTGTTTCTTTGTTACCTCAATTTTCTAAAATACTTGAAAAACTATTTGTAGATAGACTCGATGCCTTTGTTGGGAAATATGAATTACTAAATGATCACCAGTACGGCTTCAGGAGCAATCGATCAACATCGTTGGCAGTGATGGAATTTGTAGAAAATATAGCAACAGCAATAGATAAAAAACAATATGCCGTGGGTGTGTTTATTGACTTACGACAAGCATTTGATACTATTGATCACTCATTACTCCTGCAGAAATGTGAACAATATGGTATAAGAGGGGTTGTACTTCATTGGTTAAAAAGTTATTTAAGTAATAGGTTTCAGTATGTGAAAATGAATAATATTGAATCACATCTGAGAAGAGTAACCTGTGGTGTCCCACAGGGTTCGGTATTGGGACCTAAGTTATTTATACTTTATTTAAATGATATCTGCACAGTCTCAAATATATTAAAATTTGTAATGTTTGCGGATGATACAAATGTATTTTGCTCAGGGGAGAACATGGAACAACTAATACAAATCATAGAAAGGGAATTGATCATGTTAAAAAAATGGCTTTATTTAAATAAGTTATCACTAAATGAAAATAAAACTAAATTTATAGTGTTTGGTGGTAGGCAGGCCAATTGTGACATAAAATTAAATTTGAATGGTATTGAAATTGAAAGAGTCAGTGAAACTAAGTTTTTGGGAGTGATTATTGATCATAAACTGTGTTGGAAGCCACACATAGAATACATTAAACGTAAATTATCTAAATCAGTGGCTGTTCTTCATAAAGTAAAGGATTTACTAAATAAGAAATGTCTGCATATATTGTACTCTTCTCTTGTGTTGCCTTATGTGTCATACTGTGTTGAAGTTTGGGGAAATGCATATAAAACAAATATGGACCCAATTAATAAACTACAGAAAAAAGCAATTAGAATAATAAATAAAGCTTGATACCGAGAATCAACTAACCAATTATTTATAGGATCTGTTACTTTAAAATTCTTTGATATTGTATATTTAAAGACATTGGAAGTGCTTTTTCGTGTGGTGAATAACAGCCTTCCTGTTTGTATTCAGACTTTTTTTAAAAGAAGAGAAGGAAACTATAATTTAAGAGGTTTGTTTATGTTTGAAACATGTAAAGTGAGGACTAATATAAAATACCGGTGTGTTTCAGTTTTGGGTGTCAAATTGTGGAATGGACTCAATGATGAATTGAAGCTATGCAGTTCTCTGTTAATGTTCAAGAAAACCTTAAAATGTAAAATAATTGATGCTTATAATGCAAGTTGATGAACTGTAACACAATTAGTTGACGAGTTGTACAAAGTAATATTGTAATTCTATTTAGTATTTTCAACACATTTTACAAAGCAAGAACACGAAAATTGCATAATCTCACCTCTCCTCAAGAGCGCATCTCGCGACTGAGGAAAGTACCGCGGATTCATGGGAAATGACGTCAGACCAGAAGATCTGGAGGAGCAGCGACTCTACTCTGAGCTCCTCCCGGGTGACAGAGCTCCTCACCCTATCTCTAAGGGAGTGCCCCGCCACCCTGCGGAGGAAACTCATTTCAGCCGCTTGTATCCGGGACCTCGTTCTTTCGGTCATGACCCAAAGTTCATGACCATAGGTGAGGGTAGGAACGTAGATTGACCGGTAAATCGAGAGCTTCGCCTTCCGGCTCAGCTCCTTCTTCACCACGACGGACCGATACAGCGACCGCATTACTGCTGCCGCTGCACCGATCCGCCTGTCAATCTCACGCTCCATTCTTACCTCACTCGTGAACAAGATCCCAAGATACTTAAACTCCTCCACTTGAGGCAGGATCTCTCCCCCAACCCGGAGGGCGCAAGCCACCTTTTTCCGGTCGAGAACCATGGCCTCGGACTTGGAGGTGCTGACTCTCATCCCAGCTGCTTCACACTCGGCTGCGAACCGTCCCAGTGCACGCTGAAGGTCCTGGCTCGATGGAGCCAACAAGACAACATCATCCGCAAAAAGCAGAGACGAAATCTGCCGGCTCCCGAACCGAACCCCCTCCGGTCCCTGGCTGCGCCTAGAAATTCTGTCCATAAAAATAATGAACAGAACCGGTGACAAAGGGCAGCCCTGGCGGAGTCCAACATGCACCGGGAACAGGTCCGACTTACTGCCGGCAATGCGGACCAAGCTCCTGCTCCGGTTGTACAGGGACTGCACAGCCCTCAACAGAGGGCCTGCAACCCCATACTCTCGGAGCACCTCCCACAGAATGACGCGAGGGACACGGTCGAATGCCTTCTCCAAGTCCACAAAACACATGTGGACTGGTTGGGCAAACTCCCATGAACCCTCAAGCACCCTGTGGAGGGTATAGAGCTGGTCCAGTGTTCCACGGCCGGGACGAAAACCGCATTGTTCCTCCTGGATCCGAGGTTCGACTATCGGCCGGATTCTCCTCTCCAGTACCCTGGAATAGACTTTCCCAGGGAGGCTGAGGAGTGTGATCCCCCGATAGTTGGAACACACCCTCCGGTCCCCCTTTTTAAACAGAGGGACCACCACCCCGGTCTGCCAGTCCAAAGGCACCGTCCCCAACTGCCATGTGATGTTGCAGAGGCGTGTCAACCAGGACAGCCCTGCAACATCTAGTGACTTGAGGTACTCAGGGCGGATCTCGTCCACCCCCGGAGCTTTGCCACCGAGGAGCTTGCAGACTACCTCAGTGACTTCAGCCCGGGTGATGGACGAATCGACCTCCAAGTCCCCAGTCTCTGCTTCCTCTGCAGAAGACATGACAGTGGGATTGAGGAGATCCTCGAAGTATTCCTTCCACCGCCCGACAATATCCCCAGTCGAGGTCAGCAGCTCCCCACCTCCACTGTAAACAGTATTAATGGAGAGCTGCTTCCCCCTCCTGAGGCGCCGAACGGTTTGCCAGAATTTCCTCGAGGCCGACCGGTAGTCCTCCTCCATGGCCTCCCCGAACTCCTCCCAGACCCGAGTTTTTGCTTCTACAACCGCCCGAGCTGCTGCCCGCTTAGCCTGCCGGTACCCGTCAGCTGCCTCAGGAGTCCTATGAGCCAACCAAGCCCGATAGGACTCCTTCTTCAGCTTGACGGCATCCCTTACTTCCGGTATCCACCACCGGGTTCGGGGATTGCCGCCACGACAGGCACCGGCAACTTTACGGCCACAGCTATGGACGGCTGCATCAACAATGGAAGTGGAGAACATGGTCCATTCAGACTCAATGTCTCCAACCTCCCTCGGAATCTGGTCGAAGCTCTCCCGGAGGTGGGATTGAAGACCTCCCTGACAGCGGGTTCCGCCAGACGTTCCCAACAGACCCTCACAATACGTTTGGGTCTGCCAAGTCTGTCCCGCTTCCTCCCCTGCCAGCGGATCCAACTCACCACCAGGTGGTGATCAGTTGACAGCTCAGCCCCTCTCTTCACCCGAGTGTCCAAGACATACCGCCGAAGGTCAGATGATACGACTACAAAGTCGATCATTGACCTCCGACCTAGGGTGTCCTGGTGCCACGTGCACTGATGGACACCCTTATGCTTGAACATGGTGTTCGTTATTGACAAACTATGACTAGCACAGAAGTCTAACAACAGAACACCACTCGGGTTCAGATCGGGGAGGCCGTTCCTCCCAATCACGCCCCTCCAGGTATCACTGTCGCTACCCACGTGGGCATTGAAGTCCCCCAGCAGAACGATGGAGTCCCCGGTTGGAGCACTTTCCAGTACCCCTCCCAAGGACTCCAAGAAGGCCGGGTACTCTGCACTGCTGTTTGGCCCATAGGCCGAAACAACAGTGAGAGACCTATCCCCGACCCGAAGGCGCAGGGAAGCGACCCTCTCGCTCAGCGGGGAGAACTCCAACACATGACGGCTGAGCTGGGGGGCTATAAGCAAGCCCACACCAGCTCGTCGCCTCTCACCGCGGGCAACTCCAGAGTAGAACAGAGTCCAGCCTCTCTCAAGGAGTTGGGTTCCAGAGCCCGAACTGTGCGTGGAGGTGAGTCCGACTATCTCTAGTCGGTACCGCTCAACCTCCCGCACTAGCTCCGGCTCCTTCCCCCCCAGCGAGGTGACATTCCATGTCCCCATAGCCAGAGTCGTTGTCCAGGGTTTGGGTCGTCGGGGCCCCCGCCCACGACTGCCACCCAAAACACAAAGCACCGGCCCCTTCTGGTCCTTCCTGCGGGTGGTGGGCCTACGGGAAGGCGGGCCCACGTCGCTCCTTCGGGCTGAGCCCAGCCGGGTCCCGTGGGCAAAGACCCGGCCACCAGGCGCTCGCCTGCGAGCCCCAACCCCAGGCCTGGCTCCAGGGTGGGGCCCCGGTGACGCCAATCCGGGCAACGTGAACGTCCTTGTTTTATTTCTATCCATAGGGGCTTTTTGAACCGCTCTTAGTCTGACCCGTCACCTAGAACCTGTTTGCCTTGGGAGACCCTACCAGGGGCATTAAGCCCCGGACAACATAGCCTCTAGGATCATTCGGGTACTCAAACTCCTCCACCACGATAAGGTGGCGGTTCAAGTTGTTGGACAATGACTCGCAATTAATACGTTACCTCCTCTTAGCTAGCCTGGCGCAAACTGAGAGATGCACCGAAATGACGGCTCAAAGCCTGCGACCTCTTAAAGTGACAGTACACGTATTTATAATTAGATCTGAACAGACACACAGGCATAAATATAAGAAATAAAACACACCTTAGCCATATAGAGAACAATATTCAGGATTTGGTGGTATTTCAACTGTACAATTAAAGATGCAATTTCAACCTGGTTACACGTAGAATGAGTGTATGTCTCCACAGGAAGCAGGTCCTCTTCCACAGAGTCTGTCATGTTTCTGCAGGACCTCAGAACGGTGTTTTTGTAGCCGCCGTCGGGGAGGTCGAGGCCGGGGCTTTCAGTCTGCAGCCTCACCACTAGATGGAAGTAAATCCCTGAATGTGACGACTGCGTGTCACAGCTTCCTGGTTGGTGTCCTGTGTTGTGTAGGTCTGGTCTCGAGCTGTAAGTCCAGCCTGTCGTACCTGGTCAGTCGTCCGGAAGGAGGTAACGTCGCCGTCATCGCGGTGGGCGGAGCCCCAGAGGCTCTGGATGCTCGACCGGGAGCTTTAACACTACAGGTGCATTTTTATTGTTTTTTATTATTAACGAAAGTGTTTGATCACACTCACTGACTGAGTGTGTGTGTGTGTGTGTGTGTGAGAGACAGACAGGCAGACAGAGAGACAGACAGACAGAGAGAGAAACAGACAGACGGATGGACGGACAGACAGAGAGACAGACAGACAGACGGACGGACGGACAGACAGACAGACAGACAGACAGTTGTTTTGTCAGCTCTTCAGTGGTGTTTCTATGTGACCCTGTTTGAAGGAGTGTTTGGACTCCACCTGAATTCTACTCTTTCTACTCATTTTGAAATAGAAAGTAAGAAGAAAAACTGCAGTGTGGCAGGTGATTCCAAACTTTTAAGTACACAGAATATACCTCATATATCCAGTATTAATAATAATAATAATAATAATGATAATATGATGATGGTTGTTTTTGACGTTTTTCTAACGGAGCGAACTCTTGACACTGTGACATCTGACAACCAAGACGACGATGATCAACCTGCTTTTAGGAGAGTGAGTCGAATGTCAGTTAGTCAGTCAGAGTGTCACATTTGAAAATAAAATAAAATTTTAATTAGAATAAGCCCTGAAACACGAGAGTAGAAGCAAATCACAGAATGTTCTTTCTTTTAACGTGGACAGAGACTGAACGTCTCACATCTGTCTCCTCCTCCAGGTCCAAAACAGGAAGGGCTTCATCAAACTGGCTCTCAAACACGGGTGGGTGGAGCCTGTGAGGGGCGTGGCTCTGAGGGGTGGAGCTCCAAACACTACACTGACTCTGTGTGTGTGTGTGTGTGTGTGTGTGTGTGTGTGTGTGTGTGTGTGTGCAGAGCTCAGCTGGTTCCCGTCTTTTCTTTTGGAGAAAACGAGCTGTTTGATCAGATGGAGAATCCTGCCGGCTCTCCTCTGAGGAGGCTGCAGGTCAGAGGGCAACACTCACCGGCTCACTTCAGTACTTCATTTGTACAAGTAATACACAGAAAAACTCACAGTGTAGTAAAGCAGTTTGGATTGAGCTGCTGAGATCTCGCCAGAGAAGAAACACCTCATACTTGACTGCTGCTAGAGACGATAATAGAAAGAAGCCACAACGTGCAGTTTGCATCAGTCTGAAGGTGAAGTCTGGGAGAGGACTGAACTGGATCCTGATGGTTTTCACTCCACAGCTGAACTGAATCTGAGAACCCTGACAGACATTCATGATTTTCCTGTCTGGTGTTTTCTGTGTGGGCTACTGAACATGTGAACGAAGGATGGAGGAGCCAATCAGATTGATGCATACGTCTGTAGATAGAAGTACACGTGAAGTATACGTACTTATGTTGGAAGTACAAAGAACACTGATATCACAGACGAGTGGTGTGTTCAGTCTGACTCCTGTAAAGAAATGATCTCAGTAAGGTTGATGGAATATGTGGCGGCCCAGACAGCGCTGCAACGTGAGGTAACAGAAACTAAACTAAAAAAAGAGTTAACAAAGGTTTGCCATCAACCGAACTACTGATTTAATTCACAGCAAGATAGTATCATCAGCGAAAAGTAACAGAAACATAGATGAAGATGGAAATTATTGATACTTGATTACGATTGACATGTTCCTGAGGTCACTCTAACATCTAACAAACAGCTTTGAACCAGTGTGGTACTGCCATCATGACCATGCCAATGACGCTCACATAGACCGCCATCGTAACAATATGTTTGCAACTGCATCATAAATCCCCAGCGAGCACCACATATGGTCCATGCAACCATGCAGAACCACCGAAAAAGACACAGTACGTTACATTAAGCTTGAAAAGAACTTACAGTAAGTGCATTCAACCATGATGAGTCAACACAAAAATATTGAGAATCTTACAAATACTAAACGTGATCTGAGGGTGCTCCATTTCGAAACACCAAGAGGAAGAGTTTTTTTTTATTTTGGGCCAATGTGCAGTCTGAAAAGGTGAGTTTTCAGTCTGAAGATGTTGAGGGTTTCTGCTGTCCTGTTGTCAGTGGGGAGCTCGTCGCAGCGTTGTGGAGCCAGGACAAGACACAGTCTGGATTTTGTTAGCGGTAGCTGCACCTTCTCATAGTGAGGGAGCAGCAGAGCGTAATGGACGGGTGTAGGTGGGCCAGAGCCATTGGTAAGGTAAGCAAGTACCATGGACTTGAATTTGGATTTGAGGAGCCACCGGTAACTAGTGCAGGTTGCAGAGGATTGGTGTAGTTTGGTGTTAGCTTTGTGTAGGTTGAAGACTGACAGAGCTGCTGCACTCTGCATGAGCTCCAGAGGTTGAATGGCACATGCAGATAGGCCAACCAAAAGAGCTGCTGCAGTCCAGGTGCAAGATGACCTGAGTCTGGACCAGATCCTGCACCACCTCCTGGGAGGGAGGGACGATAAGCTGAACAGCGACCAATCAAAATGCCCGAACAAAAACTGAGCAGCCGCTTAGAACACCATGTACCATCTTTGCGGCAGATTAGTAGTCATGAAATATTGCCCCAGCCACCACCCAGCAACATCTTAGAAGCACTTAACAGTTTTGAAGTAATAGTCAAGCAACCACCTTTGAGCACTTTTGCACTTCAGTTTATAGTCGTTTGTTCGATTTGGCTCGACTGCTCGTTTTGAACTAAATGACTGCTGATATGATGCTGAGGTGTACCAGTATGGTTTGATATCAGTGTGTTGGCCTGTATCCACAGAACCGGCTGCAAAACGTCATGGGAGTAGCGATGCCTCTGTTTCACGCCAGAGGAGTTTTCCAGTACAGCTTTGGACTGATGCCCTACAGGAAGCCCATCCACACCGTTGGTATGACTCTTACGTTATCTGATGGATGTCACTTTAATCTGTGTGTGTTTGAGGTGATATTGTGCTGTTAGTTAGCGTCTAAGATAACCCCCCCCCCCCCCCCCGTTTTCAGTGGGGAAGCCTATCTTGGTTGTCCAGACTCCCAGTCCCAGCACTGAGGACATTGAGGCTCTTCATAAAGTTTACCTGCAGAGTCTGACTGAACTGTTCGAGCAGCACAAACACAACTACGGCCTGAAGGAACACCAGCGCCTCACCTTCATATGATTTTCAACCGTCAACGTTTAAAAATCTGTCTGATTTCTCTGCTGAACAGCGCAATGCTAGCACTGCTAGCACTCCTTTCATTGTGTTTATTTGACCTAGAAATGCTAACACTGCTAGCAGAGTTCAATTTGGAATGGTAGCATTTCAAGCAGAGCTCATTCATTTGAAACATTATTACTGTTTGTAGAGCGCCATGGTTTGACTGAAGAATGCTAACACTGTGTTCAAAGTCCATTGTTCTGTCTGAGGAATGCTAACAGTGCTAGCAGGGCCTATAGATTTAAATGGGGTATGCTAAAATAGATTTCATGGTGCCTTTAAGAGTGATGTAAGGATGAGTTTTCTGTTTGACATAAATTGACATCTGATGATGATGATGATGATGGAGGAAGAACAGATGATTGACAAAGGACTGGTGTGACATCATAGTGACATCACAGAGGAGATGTGTAGTCTGACTACTTGATGATTCTGAGGACACAAATATGAAATTTTCAGATTTTCATTCATTGTTCAGTGTTTATATTATACGTACAGTTTGTTTCAGCATCAAACTGACCTGAGAACAGCCACAGTAAGTTTCCTCCTGAGCTCAGAGTCAAAGCTTCAACATGATGATGATGATGAGGATTAAATGAATTGTAAAAATAAAAAAAAACCTCCTGCACTCAGACGTTTCCATGAGCATGTAGATGAAGAGTTTTCACGGCGAAGGCCCTGATGGAGGAGATGCAGGTGATGGAGGTGATGGAGGAGATGGAGGTGATGGAGGAGGAGGCTTGCAGTGACAGGCTGACTGCAGTGAAGCTAACACACCACAAGAGGTCGCCAGACTAAACAGACAGTAACAACAGTGGTGGGAACTGAAGAACTGAACAGGATCCAAATCTGGAACTGATTCATTTTCAGGTTTTTTTCATTTGACAACTTCGTGTGGAGTCTGGAAAAGAAGCAGCGTCACCTCCAAACCTCCAAACTGACAAGATTAGAAGTAAAAACAAACTTTATTGTTCTGTGGCTTAAATAAAAATGTTTTGTTTCCTGGTGAAATACAAATCTGTCAAAGTCGTGAATCAGTGCGATCCCAAAAACATCAGATGTTCAAACGTCGTGTTTCCACGAGAACTTTTTCATCTAACGTTGATTTGGTGGAAGCTCGCATGAGCAACACGAGCTTCAATCATTCGGTATCAAACTGACTTTAAAAAACTTTATTAACGTGACGAGAAAAACACAACAGCCGTGCACGCGCCTCACTTCCTCTCGGCTCGTTCGCGCGCACATCCCGTCACTTCCATGGACTTACAAACAGACCAGTGAGGGATGGATGATCCGGATCAGACCCCGGAGACCCGGACACGGCGATGACGATGAGAGTGAAGGTGTTTACTGGACGTTTATTGGCTACAGTGTAGAGACACGTGCGCTGTTTAGTGTGTGTGTGTGTGTGTGTGTGAGAGAGAGAGAGAGAGAGAGAGAGAGAGAGAGAGAGAGAGAGAGGAGGATGGAGAGAGAAGAATGTGGTTCTGCTTAGAGGAGAAGAAGAAGAAGAAGACAGAGAATACGAAAGAAAAAGGAGAAGAAGAAACTTTCCGCTGCAGGTGGGGTCTGATGTTGTAAAAGAAGAAGAAGAAGAAACTCAGCCGCAGAAGAAGAAGTCGGAGGAGTCACTGTCGGAACTTTTTTCTCTGTAAAACTCTGCGCGCTCCCGCCGCCTCAGGCTGTAACGCGCATGCTCCGTCCACACTTGAGTATAATGGATCGATTGTGCCGCCGGGCCCGGTGGTGACGTCACCGGAGAGACACAGGACCGGAGGAGGGGCTGATCCGGATCAGGACCAGTAGCGGCGGGAGCGCGCTTCAGCTGAGTACATGAACGTGAGTATTTGTTTACAACGATGACGTCAGAAGGTTTGGTTCTGTCAGTTGCTGTATATATTTAAGTTAATCTACATAAAAGTCAGAGTTCATTTAAAAAAAAAATCTCTTCTTAAACTGTTTCTTCTTTCTGCATCGTCGTCGTCATTGATCACGCCTTCATTAGGCTGTTATTGATCTTATTGATCTTATTGATCCATGATTACTCTGAGAAGCCTACATGGTGTCCAGTATCTTTACCACCGTCGGTTACAGTCTGTTTCCATGTATCTTCATCAATCTGACAGTCAAGCTCTCTCTGCCAAATTATCCTCAAATCATCACGAGCTGCTGGTTAAACAGATTGAATTAGTATAAAATGCTGATGCTTTATGGTTTAGTGGACTTTAGTCACCTATTGGAGTGTTGGTTTTATTCGGCTGACACTTCTTCATTAAGCAATGTCTAATCTGCAGGTACCTCCAAAAATCACCCTTGTCATGCAAATTGTGTTCCTGGGCTAATTCAGCAAATGACTTAAATGTACCATCGTTATAGAGATTGATTATTGTGTGTATTCCGTTGTCTAACCATCTTCTCCAAAATACTATTTGTTTCCCCATTTTTACTTCTGGCTTTGACCAAAGTGTTGCTGTCTGTGATGTGACCTTTGCTCATACCTCCCTAGAGTGTTTAATAACTGGGTTATCATCTCTCTGTTTATCATTTGACTGCTGAGTTATTGCACATAAAGGGTGGAATCGCACAGCAAGAGCCTTTTCAATAGCAGCCCATTTGAAACCAGAGTCAGAATAATTGATTCCTAAAATAATTGATCGCTGCAGCTCTAGAGGAGACTGACAGTCCATAGCTCTGCCTCTCTCTCTCTGCTGTGTGTTAATGTCTCTCTCTCTCTCTTATTCTTTGTCTATATACTTATTTATATTGTATTATATTATAATATCATATTATATAGTATACATGGATATTAAAATGGATATTATACTGTATAACTTTATACTTAGTTCTTAGTTTTATTCTCATCCTGATTCTTCTTCATTGATCATATTTTATGTTTATGTGTTTGTTTAACCTGCTGCAACAAAAGAATTTCCCAAACTGGGATCAATAAAGTAAAGTCTAAGTCTGAGTCTAAGTCTAAGTCTAAGTCTGAGTCTGAGTCTAACAGCAGAGTCATCTGCAAATGTTAAAATGTGTCTGTTTTCATGTTGGCTGCAGCAGTCAGAATCAGAATCAGAATCAGAATCAGAATCAGAATCGGCTTGTGCGTGTACACATACAAGGACTCTGACTCCAGTTTAAATATTACACTCGATGTACTTCGATAGAAAAGAAGACGAACGAAAGACTGAACAATAAGTTCAACAGTGTGAAACTATAAAATAAACAACAGACAATACATCCAATGAAATTTACTGTGTGTTGACAGCGGCTGTGAGTGATGATGTACCTTATTGGTTGATAAATGTCCAATCAGAGGATGTCTCGGTGTCACTGTCTGACTGCTAACTGTCCATCAGGCTGACGGCTGCTGGGAACAAATGGTTTCTGTGTCTGGTTGTTTTGGCGGTCAGTGAGGACAGAGGTTGGAACAGGTGGTCTCCAGGATGTGAGGGGTCTGCAGTGATGCTTCCTGCCTGTTTCCTGGAGGTAGTGGATCCCAGAAACCTGAAGGTTTCAACAGAACTAAAACACACGGGGAGGCGGCCTTTAGTTATTATGGACCCCGATTGTGGAACAGCCTGCCGGAGAACCTCAGTGCCGCAGAGACTGTTGATGTTTTTAAAAAGAGGCTCAACACCCACCTTTTTAATCAGGCTTCAATTGATTTGTTTGATTTGTCTTATTCCTTTAATCAGGCTTCTTAGCATGTTTATCTGTGTTCGTATCTTATTTTAGTTGCATATTTTAACAACATGTTTAATTGCTATTTATTTCATTTACTCATTTTATTTCATTTTATGTTTATGTCTTTGTCCCTTGGTTTTTAGGTCAAGCGTTTCCTCATGGGGGCCCCCCTCACTGGGAACTGCTCCTGGCCTACTGATGGGGGCGCTGCTGAGGGGACGGCTCTGGCCTGGATGGCTGGAGGCCTCTGCACCTTGGTGTGGGGCCTCCTGTCTGCCTGGGTCGGGGTGGTCTCGAGCGGCGCCCCCCGGTCATGAGGTGGGGGCCCTCTCGGTGTGGATGGCCCCCAAAGGTGGCTTACTACTTATCTTGTCTGTATGGGTGTGTGTGTGTGCGTGTGTACGTGTCTGTGTGTGTGTTTCTGTATGTATTTATGGGGGCGGGAGGGCTGGGTTTTCTTCTCTGTTGTTTTTAGCCTCTGTGAGGCACTTTGTGTTGCTTTTTAAGTATGAAAAGTGCCATATAAATAAATAAAGTTTGAAGTTAAATAAAGTTTGAACAGTGGAAACCGTGCTGTTGATGACGGTGGTGGGGGCAGTGTTGAGTAGTGATGTGTTGGTCACGACCGAAACGGCTCTTTGAAGTGAATGATGGGAGTCGGCTCCTGCCGGACTGGGAGCCACTTTGGGTTTTTTTTTTTGTTTTTCTTTCTCGACTTTTTTTCTTTTTTTACGTTCAAGCCGCACGTGATTTGTCAACTACGTGATGTGTGGTGGCTTCTGTGTGTACGCACTGAGCGGGAAGGGGGGGTGTTACAGACCAAACGCTGGAAAGGTGAGAAAATGAGTGACTGCAGGAAATGCAGTAAAATTTGCTATTGTATGTAGTATGTTTTGTACATTAGTAATTAATTTTACACATAATTTTACATTATTTTGGTAATAAATTAATTTAAGCAGCAAAAAATCTGAGGAGCCACTGGGGAGCCGAAAGAGTCGGCTCTTTTATGAGAGCCGAGTCGTAAGAACCGGCTCTCATAAAAGAGCCGGAATTCCCGTCACTAGTGTTGAGGGGCTTCCACCATCATCTCCAGGCTTTTCTGACGGCTCCTCGTCTGTACACACACTCGTCACTCTCTCGAATGAGGTCGATGAGCGTTGTGTCCTCTGCAGACTTCAGGACTTTAACAGACATGTCTCCAGAGGTGGGGGGGGGACACACAGTCAGTCATCAGTGTAAAGAATGTAGCGGAGTGGTGACAGGACACACCCCGGACAAGCAGACAAGCAAGTTTTCACCTTCAAGCTCTGAGTTCTGTCGCATAAAAATAATCCCGCCCACAATGTAATCTAAGTACTGAAAGTACAAATACACAGTATCGCAGTACACGTGGGTGTAGAGTGAAGCACAGCAGTAACTGTGCAGACTGACTGACTGCCTGTGATTGAGGTTTCAACAGCTAAAATCCTGCAGACCCTGAACTGAAAACACACACACACACACACACACACACACACACACACACACACACACTCAGTAAAGTGACACACACGCACACACTCACACAGTAACACACATGTTAATCCAGGTTGTGCAACAGGCAGCAGAGTGAAGCAACAGAACAGAGTGAGTCAGAAACAGGAAACACAGAAGAAGAAAATGAGTTCGAGACGAAAGCTGCGGGGCGAGAGACACTGACCATAACAAAAGGAGAGAGAGAGAGAGAGAGAGACAGGATGTGTGGTGAGACAGTTTAACTTCATCTTGAAGCTGTAACTCTGCAGACAGACTGTGGTCTCAGTCTCTGCTGCGTTTGTTTTTATACTTTATGGGGACATGGTTGGACCGTGAGGACTGGTGTCCTGCTTGGGGACTACTGCAGGTACACCTGTCAGGGTCAGGGTTTAGACCTGCTCTCAGGTGAACATCAGGAGGTGAGCTGGCGTTAGACGTGCACTGGTTACAGCAGAAAGAACTTGTGTTAAAGTTACTGGTCAGAGCTTCTGGTTACAACATGTCACTCAGACTGAAATCTAAAAACAATGAGTGTTTAAGTGCTGTCACTTCAGCTGCTTTCATCTCTCATTGTTCTACCAGCAACTCAACTGCTCTGGTTTGCAACTGGTTACATGTCAGCTAACATTTGCACTGTTGTTTTCATCTGAGCAAGTTTCACTTAAAATCAATGTTGGGGCAATGTTTTGGCACGTGGGTGGGCGATACAGTCCCCTCAACCAGTTCGGATGTCTGCCATAAATTCTGAATAATTGCCTGTGTGTAGAAGACACTATGGACAGCACGGGCAGATGGGACGGTTAGCTGCAGAACCGTCCACAGGAGACAGAATCAGACACACAGATGTGACTATTCAGTGTGATAAACAGGTGGACAAAGACAGGTTTCAGTTGTTCAGACTTCTGTTTAGGGACAGTGGCACCTGGGAAATAACGAGCTATTGCCAAGCTTGCTCTGACATTCCAGATGATCGAGCCACCTATACCCAGGTTGTGATCTCACGTGGGTGTTGACATGTGGGTTTGGAGCTGGTTACCTTGAAGGAGTGTGGGTTCACAGGGACCAGAAGCTGCCAGCCAAGGGCCTCCTGCTCTTGTAGGTGGCTGTGCTGGGCTGGCCAAAGGCTCTGTGTTATCGCTGGACAGGTGTTGCTCCGCCTTCTCCAGCACCTCAAACCTGTTTCCCAGATGTAGAAGTTCAGGAGGGTTCGTGCCTCATTTTTTGATGACAGTCCAGGGCCCCGAAGGAGCGGGTGTGGAACACATCCATTTCTTGGGTTTAGCACCAAACATGAGCCAGCTTTTTTTCCTTGTATCTGTCTGACATCCAGCTCTGTGATGGCCGAGGGGCCAAGCCAAGGATGGGGGGTGCTGGAAAAGCAGGTGGCTTCAGCCGCCAGCCAGTGAATGAGTCACTCTTCCTTTTGGATGTGATGAAGCCTGAAGGTCCGGTCTTCAAGTTAGGCAATAGATTGGGTTAAGTGAAAGCTTCAAGTCAATGAAATGTCCTTGTTAGTTCAATTAACAAGTTTTTTTTCTTTGTGTGTGTTTCAGTGAGTCTGTAGTGTGTGTGTGTGTGTGTGTGTGTGTGTGTGTGTGTGTGTGTGTGTAAGGATGAGTGGTGGTAAAAAGAGGAGTGGCTTCCAGATCACCAGTGTGACCTCAGACTTCAACCAAACACCAGCTGGCCAATCAGCTCCCAGCATGGTCCTGACGGCCCTCCAATCAGCAGCCTCCCCCTCCTGCACGCCACAGGGAAGCTCCTCCCAGCCAACCACGCCCTGTCTGAGGAGGAAATACGTCTCACATGATGCCCCTGGGCCAGGGATGGGTTGTTCCTCCAGGTTCCGGGTGGTGAGGCTGACGGTGGGCGGGGCTGGCAGCGGTGGACGGGGCGAGCCGTATCGCCGTGGTCGATGGACATGCACAGACTTTATGGAGAGACAGGAAATGGGATTCAGACAGGTGTTAGACACCATGAGACACGCCCACTCCCTGGAGTCCCTAGAGATGATTGGCCGGGACATAGGCAGAGACAGAATCCACTCCCAGGACACCGTTCACCTGCTGGCTCAACCAATCAGAGGCAGGGGGGGCGTGGGTCGTGTACTGCGCAGCGGGCCGCCCTCCCCAACACACCAAGAGCCAATCAACATCCGGCTCCTGGACCACAAGGAGACAAAGGAAATACAGGGTTTTGACCCCAACCCTCCACCTCCTTCTCCCCGCCCACGAAACGTCCCTCCTCCTCTACGATTGGACATAGACGTCACAGGACGGGTACAAACACACTTTTCTCTTGGAAGATCTTTGCTCGTGCTCATGTCCACTCACCTGTCTCTGTTTCTGTCAGTCTGTCCTCAGGCTGTCACACTCTCAGCCCAGCTCCCCCCTCGCTGGATCGTACCACCCCACTCCAGCAGCCTTCAGTCTGGACCAAACCATCCTCAACCTGACAGGGGATGCCAGGTAGCTTTCACTTTTGTTTTGTTTTTTTTTGTATTGATTTATTTACCTGCTATGTGGAGCTTGTTGTTGTTGTTGTTGTTGTTGTTGTTGTTGTTGTTGTTGTTGTTGTGCTGTTTTTAGTCTCATGTCAGTCTGAAGACACATTTGATGATGTCCAGTAGAGAATCATTTGCTAAAGTTTAAAAGTCATTAATGAAACTGATAACAACTCTGAGAGAGATCACAACCTTGAAAATACATGATCTTTTGCTGGTGAGAATACCACTAATACTATTACTGCTACTGTGAGTAATACTACAAAGACAGTTCTGAACAGTATTAATGGACATACAGATGCTGCTAATCTTATTACAGCTAATACATACAGTTATACTACTAATGCTACTTTTTCTAGTTTGTTCATTTACTGTAGACACTGAAGCTGCTGCCGGTACCAAGTATTACTGTTAGTTACTGCAACAGCTGCATGTACAGATTTTGTGCTATTTGCCATATTTGCTTCTGTGACTACTAATACTATGGGTCATTAAGCTAATGCTACTCGTGCTAGAAATTTACATAATGTTAGTATTAGCACTAATACTATTGTTACCACTGTTATGAAAATACCGGCTGTTGCTGCTGTGTCTTCTGGTTTTGTCTATTAATAATACTGATGCTAATAAGTATTTTATTGCTTTTAATAAAACAATAGTTTTGACTTATGTGTGAATAAAACACAAACACACTGTTCGTTAAGCTACAGGCTGCGACATAACGGGCGTTTCTCCAGTCCTTTGTGGGTTGGTCATGACTTTTATTCATTTTTAATGCTTTTCTATCTAATGACATGTCTTATTATTGTACATTCATTTATTCATCTGAGCATTTGGAATGGGCATTAAAGATACAGGTTAAGATAAAAGCAAAATTTCTTGATTCATGTCAGGGAAATTTACTTGTTACAGACAGCAAGAATGAAAGGTAGAAAGAGGCAGAGGTAGAAAAAGACCAGATAGACAATATAAAGGATACAAAACAGAATCAACTACATACTGTATATAAACATATATATATAAATGAAAGTCAAAGCCGGCTTTATTGTCAATTTCTTTGCATGTACCAGACATACAAAGGAATCGAAATTGTGCACAGGCACAAAGAATAAAGACAGATGTGTCCTAACAACTACAGTAAACAACAAACTGAAAATAAATACTAAAAATAAACATATAAATAAAATAAATCAATAAATATATACACACAAAAAAAAGAGTATACAAACAGTTCACCTTGAGACGGATGGCTCAGTTTCTCAAGGGAAAGTTTTGATTTGGATAATTAAATACAGTGTAAATACAGGTCTTTTTATATACAGTTATCAGAAACAACAGTCAGATGTCCTGATAACTCCCTTTGAATGAATGAATAGGTCCTCTATTTGTCTTAATCCAACACACACACACACACACACACACACACACACACACACACACACACACACACACACATTCGGCTCCAGACTAGTCATGGTTTCACAAAACTGAGATTTAAGGTGGAACAGACTCTTTCCTTCTTCAGATGGACATAAAAACAACCTGTGCAAACATCTTTCTGACCAGCGAAGTCAACTCAAATCCAAGCTGCGACCTCTGGGGCTGAAAACGATGCCGATGCAGAGGTGCAAAAAAACAGGAACTCCTCAAATGGCCACTTGAGGCTGCCTCCAAAAGGGAGTCAATTCCAATAGACCGCCAAATTTAACCCCTATAAAAAATGCTGGAGGTTGTTGGGCTGTATGCAACCTGAGAGGGACCCTGCAGACCCTATACAGGGCTAACAAAGGCTCTGTACATTTTCCATCTTGTATTTGTAGTTTTAAAATGAACCCTAACATCACTCAAAGGTGAGACAGTGAGCTCAGAGCTGTTCGTAGTACAGACAAACCCCATCAGGTCTTTGTAGAGGAGAATAACAATGATTCTGGATTAGTGCATTAACAGTAGAGAGGTTTGCATTTGACCCACCATCATTCAGAAAAACAATTTCATGAAAATATAGAAAATAATAGCATAGTTGATAGTTACAGTTTTAAAAGTAAAAAAGGTCATATGATAGAAAACTGAGGGCAGCCAGTTTGTTAAAAATACTGTCGATTTAAGAAACAGTTAAGATTTAATAAAAAACTGTAAGTGTGTGTTATTGATTTATTCGTTTTTACTGCAGCTTTTTAACCTGTACATGTCTGTCCGTCTGTCTGTCTGTCTGTCTGTCTTCTTTGTATCTCTGTCTGTCTGTCCGTCTGTCTGTCTGTCTGTCTGTCCGTCTGTCTGTCTGTTTGTATCTCTGTCTGTCTGTATCTGTCTGTCTGTCTGTCTTCTTTGCTTCTTTGATAGAAGGTGTCTAAGGTAATCGGTCTCTCCTCCTTGTTAATACTCTGATCATTATTGTTGAGAATCGTAATCTTTTCTCATTTTTTCATGTATTATAAATGTTTTACTGGACGTATAATTTCACGTTTTACTGCACTCAGATTCATTGTTAGAAACAGAGAGAATAACGTCAGGACTGAACGAAGCTCTGTGTTCTGACTCAGTCTGAGTGGGTGGGAAGAGAATTCCACAGCAGTGTTTCTATTGGCTGCAACAGTGAGTGGGCTGGAACTGGAATGAGACAGAAACCAATCAGAGAGCAGAGAGTGTGCGTGTGTGTGGGACAGAGAGAGAGGGTGGGTCCATGTGAAAACCCCAACGCTCTCACTCGATAGACGAAACACAGACTTTTGGTTTGAAGTCAACATCTGCCCTGCGACAGCTGTTTCTGATTGGACAAGGCTCCCAGGGATCTTAAATCAGCACCTGTGAGCTCACAGAGAACCACCTCCTGCCTCTGGACTTTAACGAGGGACATCAGACCTCAATGAGGGGCAGGGAATTATAATTTGGGACCTTAGAGATTCTGGACTTTAACGAGGGACTACATCGAGTTTGGAATTTCACGAGGGACAGCGGACATTAAGGAAGGGGACAATGAAGAGTCCAGACTTTAACGAAGGACATCAGACCAGACAACAAGCAACAATGAAGAGACTGGACCTTAAAGGGGGACAGGAAACTCTAATAATGGACAGTGGACATTAAGGGGGGACGAAGACATTAACGAGGACAACAAAGTCAGGACCTTGATCAGGGACAGTGGATTGACCTCTTTGATTGGACAGTCTTTTAATCATTTTCTAATTGGTCTGGTTTGTAATTAGTCACCAAGTTCCTGCGGTCTGACCCTGGGCTCTGATTGGATGGTTATTTTTGATGGTGGACTGTGATTGTTTGGAGATGTTCAGTAGTGTAAAAAAAAAGATCTCGGGGCGAACTCAGCCATCCTCTCCTCTTTCTGACCCCGTCCCCCGTCCTCGTCCACAGGGGCGTCCTCCATCAACCCCGCCCCTCCCCCTCAGGACCCTGCAGTTTGTTGCTAAGCCATCAGAGACATCTGTTGTGTTACGGGATCGTAGAAAGCTCAAAGGTCACCTGTCAGGTGTGAGGGAGTCCTGGCCGGGGGCCAGGTCACTGACCACACCCTCCTGTGGTCAGCCAATCATTGAGGCCCAGCCCAGAACTACAAACCAAACACAAACTCACATGACCCCATCAGCCCCACCTACAGCTCTGTTCCAGAATCCCCTGATCCCCAGAGCCCCTCGCCCTCATTGGTCAGTCCCCTTTAGAGCTCCACCTAGTGGGCGGGGCTCTGAAGCTGCCATGATGTCATTGCTGCTCTTCTGCCACAGGTAACCATGGCAACCAGAAATAGGAGGCCTGACCTTAGCTGCAGGTGTGCTCAGATTCACCTGGAGACGTGACAGAACATCTCTTAATCACTTATGTATGAGGCATGTCCAAACTGATCCACAAAGCAGGGTGAGATATTAAAACCAGAAAATGTAGATGTGCCAGACACACACACACACACACAAATCACCAGGACATGTGATTCAGCAGATCCTTGTTTACACATCCCACATTATGTTGGCATGGAAGCTACAGTTACACCGATGGTACTTTTTGGTTTTTGGCTCATAAGATGTCAACACAGTCTGAAGTTCCCATCCCATCATCACGGATGATTGCATGTCGACAAGTTTGATTAGGAACTTCCCCTCGTCAATGGAAGGGACCGCTTGCTTTGTGCTGGTGATGCATTTGTGTAGGTTCAGAAAATGCAGCATCCTGTGTGGGTTCAAGTCAGTCGTGAAAAGACCCAGTTTGACTTGGAATGTGCACATCTATTCCAGAAGATCAGTGATATTTCTCTGCCCTGTGGTCCCAAATTTAGGGGAAGAAACTTTAGACATGAAGTGGTGGTTTTCCATTCAACTTAAGTGTGTTTCCGCCTTTTTGTGCTTGATGAACTGAATATTGTGATCTCCTCTCTGACATCACAGAGGACATTCAGGGTTTTGCCTTTGTGTTGTCCAGTAGCAGACTGTGATGCTCAGCAGTCATGTCTGAAAGTAGCTTTCAGAAGGAACAGTGCTGGAGGCTTGATGGGGGACGAGTGATTTTAATTCTCAATAATTGGTTAATTATAGCATCACGCTGTCATATTTTCTGTTTTAAGCTAAAATCTCCTACAGGTGATCTTGTTGGTTGTGTCCTAATCACAGTAAGTGAAGCAATGCTCTCTGAAGCATTTGGCTTCCAACTATGAACATCCATGCAAAACTGTGTGGTGTCAGTTTTGTCTGTGGACTCTTGAAGTGTCGACTGTTGAAGACATGATGTCAGCCTTTGTTTAGTTTGTCTAAAAGCATTTCAAAAACATCTTTAGCAAGAATTTCAACCTTGCGAATAGTTGACGTGCCAAGATCCAGGATTATCGAAGGGAAGCTGCTGTAGGTCTTTTGTTCTGTGGATGACCGCAGACCTCTGATCGTAAGATGTAATCAAACTCTGTACTTTGACATCCCTCTCCAGTGATCCCTCAGGTGGTTTGGCACACATGGTAGTAAAATTAAGTACTTGTGGGTCCAGGCAGGTTTAAACCGAAAGGCTTCATTGACAGTTTTACATTTCAGGGTCGACAGGCATATTTTCAGCAGAGGACTTGCCTACTTGTGACCAGATGTTGTGAAAAGTTACTAACCGTCGTCTGAACTGTCACATCAGAAAAAATTGATTTGTGGAAGATCCCTGTCACGAGCCAATCTGTACATCCTGCCTGGTCGTTACTGTGCATGTTCAACTCTCAACAAAGATTAGAAGGAAGCAAGATGGTTCACTCGTTAGCTACTTTCGTCATCATCATGGTTCACTTTACATATTTGGTCTTATATCAGATGTGTGTTTGCTGGCCTACTTGAATGCTGCTTGTAGCCTGTGTGTCACCCAATGGTCACCAGTTGACTAGGTGGGTCATATAGGGTTAGGGTGAGGGTGGCTGCAAGTTTTTTTTTCCATCCAATCAAGAGCAAACCTGATTCCATCAATCAGCAGTTTGTGAGACTGAGACCAGTTGGTTAAATGAGTCCAATGGTGTGCTCCTGCCACACAGCACTTTATCATAGAGTTTGGACATGTCTGACTTTAATGGTTAACGAGCAAGTAAGTGGTTCAGGAAGTAGAGCAGTCATCCACCAATTAGAAGGTCAGTGGTTTGATCCCTGGCCTCTGCAGTCCACATGCCTAAGTGTCCTTGGGCAAGATACTGAACCCCAAAACTGCCCCAATGCTGGACCATCGGGCTGTGAGTTCATCCATACGTCGCTTTGGATAAAAGCGTCGGTAAATGACAAATTGTAATTATAATTGTAATTGTATTGATAAATAACGAAGATTGTTACTTTTTTGAAGGAAACTGAGGTGAGCTCTGTGCTGAACTTAAAGTGTCTTTGCATGTAAGATGTTATGTAGGTGTTGAAGGTACAGAACTAAAGCAGTTGAAGTGTCCTTTGAAACTGAAACACTGAAAGAGCTTGAAGTTTCAGTTGAAGTGCTAGAGCTGTAAGTATCTGAAATTTTAGCCTCAATTTCAAGCCATGTGTGCCGTTGAAGCTAGTTTGTATGTAAGTACTGAAAGTAGTTGAAGAGTAAGAGCTGAAACCAGCAAACTGAAGTGCAAGAGCTGATATGCTAACTGGAGGGGGTCCAGCTTGCTGCTCCCCAGGTGATGGAGGTGGTTTAGTACAATCCTCTCCAAGGTCTTCATCAGGTGGGAAGTTAAGGCTACTGGTCTGAAGTGGTTGGACTCCCTGGGATGCGCTCTCTTTGGGACTGGAACCACACAGGAAGTTTTCCAAAGGCTCATGTTGAAGATGTGCTGAATGACCCCGCAGAGCTGATCTGCACAGTCTCTGAGCAGTCTGGAGCTGATGCCATCCGAGCCTGTAGCCATCTTTGCCTGGGGGTGGAGGCTGAAAGTAGCTGAAGTGTACAGGTGGAAGCAGCTGACCTGTCTGTTGAGGGTTAAAAGATAAAAGCAAGAGAAATCAGTTGATGAGTTTGAGCTGAAAGTATTTGAGGTTTGAGTTTGTATGTAAGCAGTGAAAGTGGTTGAAGAGTGACAGATGAAAACAGAGGAAATGTTTGTAGAAGTCGAAGTGGCAGAGATAGTTGAAGTAATAATAATAATAATACATTTTATTTGTTGGCGCCTTTCTGAGCACCCAAGGACACCTTACAATAAAAACATACAAAAATATGAATAATACTACATTAAAGTTAAATAAAATACAAATTGTCTGCATTGTTCATAGTCAACAGCAATGACGGCGTTTAAATTGTCAGTTGAAGAGTGAAATAATCTGTCTCTCACCTGTCTGTCTCTCACCTGTCTGTGTCTCACCTGTCTGTCTCTCACCTGTCTGTCTCTCACCTGCCTGTCTCTCACCTGTCTGTGTCTCACCTGTCTGTCTCTCACCTGCCTGTCTCTCACCTGCCTGTCTCTCACCTGCCTGTGTCTCACCTGTCTGTGTCTCACCTGTCTGTGTCTCTGTGTCTTACAGCAGCTCCAGTAACAGTCTGATGGCCATCGACAGTAAAATCGAGCAGGCCATGGTGAGTTTATTTGAACTGTGATTCGACTGTTTCTCGTTATATAAGATGAGAAAAAGTCTTGTCAGATGTTTGGGGGGTTTTTTTGCAGTAAAATGCTGCCGTAACACTTCAATTTAACCTCTGCGCAACATTTAGAGTATAAATCTTATAATTTAATACTAATTGGCTTATTAGTCGTTAATAAATGTTTTAGGACACGTCATCGTTTAAAGAAAATGGACATTTGAGCTGTTCAGGACTGTATATATGTTCTCTTATGAAGTCTATGTCACTGTTGTACTTTGAAAACACACAAAATGTGTGTGTGTGTGTGTGTGTGCGCGCGCGCGTGTGTGTGTGTGAGAGTAGGACCTGGTGAAGAGTCACCTGATGCTGGCAGTCAGAGAGGAGGTGGAGCTTCTGAAGGAACAAATCAGAGAGCTGCAAGAGAAAAACCAACAGCTGGAGAGAGAGAACCACATCCTGAGAACACTCACACACAATGTACACACCAGATAACACAATATACACACCACATAACACACACTATACACACCACATAACACAATATACATACCACATAACACACACTATACACACCACATAACACACACTATACACACCACATAACACAATATACACAACACATAACACAATATATACACAACACATAACACAATATACACACCACATAACACACACTATACACACCACATAACACACATTATATACACAACACATAACACACACCACATGTACACACTGACACAAGTGGACTGAACACACACTCCTCACCTGACAGTGTTGGCATGGTAACAAGCGTAATAGGCGGATAATCAGATTAATGATGACCCTGGTAACCATGACAACAGGACTGTTTGTAACAACTAAGATTTCCTGCATGATGAGGATGATGAAGATGATGGAGAGTAGAATCTAATGAATAAATAATGTCAAAATTTGGAACAGAGTGATGTTTGTTTGTGTCATAACAAAAGAGCGACGTGATGTTATTCAACGTTATTCACCCTGATGTGACTGACACAATGCATGCTGGGATACACTCTCCAGATCATCTGGATGGAGAACAAAAAACACAGATGAGATCCAACAAACTCTGCCCCCCCCCCCACACACACACACACACATACACATACACAGAATTAATCCTAATCCTGTTTTTGTTTTCCAGATTCTCTTTGTTTGTCACCAGTATGTGTTACTGTGTGTGTGTGTGTGTGTGTGTGTGTGTGTGTGTGTGTGTGTGTAGCAGTATGTACTTTTCATTTTTAAAATTCTGCTCTCTGATTGGCTGTCAGATATGATGCATGTTCAGATATCCCTGGAACAAATTCCAGGACTTCTGTAACCTCCTCTAGAAAAAAAATCTTCATGGGTGCAGAAATTTGTGCCTGAAACCGAAAAGACCCAGAATTGTACGACATGGAACTGAACTGGATCCCTCAATTATATGAAAGTCTGGACCTAGACCCACGGAGAACCGAGAAATGCTGGACCCAAACACGGCCCGAGCCCTAAGCCGAACCACGTTCACAGCTGTTTGCTATTAACAAGTCGATGTTAATTTACAAGTTTTGAAAACTAAACTATGGAAGCCTATAGTATTCTACATTAAAATGGTCATTAAAACTTGAAAATTAAAATTTAATTCCACAGTAGCATTATAATGTTAGACATTTCATTTTCAAAGAGGGGGAAGTGAACATTACATTAACATTTACGTGTCATCACGGTGTAAAGAGGCCAAAATGAAAAAGCTCGCCCTCCGTACTTCCTCTGGGATTTAAAACTGGGAGTGAGGTGCTGACTGGGACAGGAGAGCAACACAGTGGCGGCACAACACTGATTCAGCCGCACCTGTGCAGCTTGGACACAGCAGCTCACCTGTGAGGAAAGACAGTTGAGTTTGCTTTGTATGAAGTCTGTCAGGGCCAAGTTTGGGTTCAATAACACTGTGCCAGCAAATAAGAAGACAAAGATCTGTTCTCATTGTCTGAATGACAGCACACCTACATCTCCCTGTGCAGATATCAGATCATTTATTTTCACATTAATGAAGAGCAAGAACTCATAACCAACAGGAACAAAACACAGCTGTGAACTCTGCGCATGTTTCTGGGACCCTGCGCTTTTTCAGTTACATTCAGGTAAAATGTCTGAAACACTGCTCCTGTGTACAAAGTCGGATCATTGGAATTGAACACGCTGTCCGTCATCTGTCTTTCTTGCCAAAATCTATGAAGAAAAGGTTTCCAAACATCAAGCTAGGCTGCTTCTCTAAGTTATAGGCTTAATTACTCACACTCATAACTGTGGATGTAACTAGATATGTATTGTCCTCTTTGCTGGTGGGCGCAGGCACAATGTGCCGTTGATGGTGATCCATGGTAAATATTTGCAGAATTCATGAAAAATTGGAAAATGAAAGGTTGAAAATGTTGTCATTTTTTATTTTCAAATTGTTAGAGAGTTGTTTTTTCCTTTGAATTGTGACTTAAATCATGCTCGCATAAATGGAAAATTAGACTATTGTTTATATTTCATTGTCAAATTTGAATTAACATCTGAGTATTGTTCACTTTGAAAATGAAATCATTTATTTTTACTTCTGGACAAAAAGCCTCCAGCTCCTGTAAGTTCTTTGGTTGTCTTGTCGAACTGAACGTTTGAGATCTCAAAGTGTCTCAGTGGTCCAGAGGTCAGCAGACTGTGATGGTCCTCCAGAACCTTCTGGAGTCTGTGTTTGAGCTGAAGCTGTTTGTGGGTTTTTCTTCGTGTCCAGTTTTCTTGGCAGTAATTGAAACCTTCATTGGTCTACCTGACCGTGTCTCGGTATCAGCAGAACCCCTGATTTTCCACTTTTTACCAGTTTGAACATGACTGATCTGCTTTCTCAAAAATGTGGATATCTTGTAAATCCTGTTCCTGGTTTCTAAAGTTCAGGCAGGTCTCTGACGGTTCTGTATCCAGTAAAGTCTGTGCAGCTGTGCATGAAACGTGCAGGAGTCTGCAGAGCTGAGGAACTCACTGACAGTAATTACAATCAAACAGGTCACAGGTGTGGAAGCTCACCTGAACAGCTGTTCAAAGCTGTGTGCGTTATCTGTAATTTATCAGGCCAAACATTCAAGGCTCTGTAGACTACTGATCAGGACTGTTTGGCTGATTTCAGTCATCATGATGATTTAAAAAGGGCACAATCAACTACTGGCCCTTTAAGAGAGGAAGAGGATGAGCCGACACTCAAACACCCCCCTCCTCCCTTCCTTCCTCTCTCCCTCCCCCCCTCCTCCAGCACATTGTTCTGTGGCTCCCGGCGAGCAGCGGCTTCCCTCTGCAGACAGGCGGTCAGACAGACAGGCGGTCAGACAGACAGGTCTCCGCTGTGAACGGTGTCGGCTCGGAACGGGACAGTCTTTGTGTAAAACAGCGGGGCGGTGGTTGATCCACTGGCTGCTACATAAACTTAGACAAAGACAAGCAGAGACAGACGGACGGACGGACGCTATGACAGGAGGCGCGCGGCCCTGGACCGACAGACAGCTCAGGTGAGTGACAGTGGAAACAAAGAGTCCGTCTGTGTCTTTCTTTCTTTGATTTCATCCCTCGCTGATGCTCCCACTCCCGTTGTTATGGCAACCATATAATAGTCTGAGGTCATGAGGAGAAGAGGAGGTGAGGAAACATGGGAGGAGAGGCGGATAGGAGAGGGGTGGTCTTTAAGCTTTTCATGATGGTGGTTCATTTTGAGTTGTGGCTGCTGATCACGTTTCAGTCTGTGACGGTTTTAATAGAATTTCCCATTCAGAGCAAAAATAATAAGTTAGAGAAAAAGTCTTTTTGTATTTCCCGGCTGTGTTTACAAACATGTTGGATAAACAACCATGTGACCTCATCAGTATACATCACCACGGACCTGTCAATCAAACCGAGTGACAGCAGCTTCTCTTCCTGTTGTCTCACTTTCAAGTTTCTATTTTGATGTTATTTGAAGGCAGTTAATGATGCTGCTATTTTAGAATGATGCTGTGTTCTCTGATCCAGCTCCGGTTCAGTTTGATCCACCTTCATGGTTGAGGTGAACACCCAGGTATTTGTACTCACCCATGATCTTAATGTCCAATCCCTGGATGTTCACTGATGTAGACTGTGGGACCCTCCTGTTGTAGTCTGTCTTTATCTCCTTTGTCTTGCTGGCATTCATGTGCAGGTGGTTCAGTCCACACCAGTCTACAAAGCTGGTGATGACCTCCCTGTATTCCAGTTTGTTCCTCTGTTATACACCTCCAACTATGGCTGTATCATCGGAGAACTTCTGGGTGTGGCACCTGTTGGTGTTGTGTCTGAAGTCTGATGTACAGAGGGTGAAGAAGAAAGGGGAGAGCACTGTCCCCTGTGGAGCCTCCATGCTGCAAACCACCACACTGGACACACAGTCACGAAGCCTCACATACAGTGGTCTGTTGGTGTGGTAGTTAGTGGTCCACACAGTCAGGTGGCGGTCTACTCCAGCTCCTTCCAGCTTTCCCCTGAGCAGTGATGGCTGGATTGTGTTGAAAGCACTGGAGAAGTCAAAAAACATGGGCCTCACTGTGCTCCCAGTGCTCTCCAGGTGTGACAAATGCCTTTGGAGCAGGTAAATGACAGATAAGCAGGTAGATGAAGTTAAGGCTACTGACCTGGAGTGGTTGGGCTCTCTGGGGTGCACAGCAGTGGTGGCTGGTGAATTTTTGTCTTGGGGGGCGCACTTAATTTACCAAACCAAAAAGCGGAGTTGTCAACTCCGGACCACAAGAATTAATGTATATTATGTTTAAAATAGACAGTTAAATGCAGGTGAATGTTACCAGTTAGTGAATCTGAATTTATCTCCCCAGTGTTTGATATGTTTGGCTCCAGATAAGATAGAATTGGTCCACACAAACCCTTAAAATCTCCTTTTCCATCATTAAACAAACCAAGAATGTGTAAATATATTTTTTACTTCAAAAGTAAAAAGAGAATCAATTCATTTTCACAGCTTCCAAGAGAACCAAGTGCTTCTTCTGTCCAGCTAACTGTTTGGAACAACATGTTTATATTTACATACTCAAATAAAAAAGAAAAAAAAAACAAATACACACACATGAAACCAACAAACACTGAACGTTTTGTTTAAAAAAACAATCAGACCATCAGGCTTAAAGCCCAAAGTGCTTCTGTTAGCTAACATTTATATTAACAACCTTAAATGACAATGAAAACACAGCAAATCCTCATATTTAAGACTATCAAAGCAACAAAACATCGTCCCTTTGTCTAAAGAAAATAAGTGAAGCCATCAGGCTTTAAGCCAAACGTGCTTGATCACGTTGGTCAGGGAAGCCAAATAAAGCAGCTGCCTCACTGCGTCACGTGAGCCGAGACGTCTTCTCAGAGCAGCTCCGTGAAAAAGAGCGCGCACATCTCCTCCCTCTGTCTTCGACTGCTGTCTGATGAAGACGTCCGGCCGTCAGGTCCGAGCTCCTTCACGCTCAGTTTCTCCTCTGAACGGCGCTGTTTTCAGTGACTTCACTGACTTTTCTCAGTTTATTTACTCCTTTTTCGGCTCTCTCTGTGATTAGCTAATGATCTTGTTTGCTAATTCCTCCGACACGCTGCGCTCAACGTCACTCGCTTGGCGGTTTTGATTACAGGCTCGCGGTGAACAAACCGCTCGCTCTCTGCTGCCACCCCATGGCCGGTGGTGTGTATAGCGATCAGAGGGAGGCAGCGGTCTCCTGTCTCGTATCTCTTGTATTGAAGAGGAACGAACTGCGCATGTCAAAGTTATAACGGGAGTCAATGGGGAAAGATGAGTCCGCCCCGGGCCGGATATATGTCAGCTGTTAGTAACTGTGGACAACGAAGGACATTTCTAATCTGACTATTTAGTGCAGATTTTACATTTTAGTAACTCACTTCAGACTATATATATTATTCATTTTGCCTTTTTAAAACATAGAATATACTTGTAAATGTCATTTTAAAAAACGTTTTATTAAAGGAAGGGCTGTGTGATTCTACATGATGTGAGACAGAGGGGGGGCGGCGCCCTAGCGCCCTCTATCGGCCAGCCGCCCCTGGTGCACAGTCTTTGGGACTAGAACCCTCTCCAGACTGGGGCTCGGCTTGAAGCTGTACATTACGTAGTGCATACATTAAGTCCAAGGTTCTGTTGTCTCTGGTGTGGCAGTTAACATACTGGGCGAAGGTGGGGAGAGTGGAGGGCAGGGAAGCATGATTGAGGTCTCCAGAGATGAGGAGGAGGGCCTGGGGGTGTGATGTCTGCAGCTGTGAAACAATAGTGTGAAGGGGCTCATAGGCTGCTGGTGTGATGACATGCCAAAAGTCTTCTCTTGTCTAGTAGGTTGCAGTTGTAGACAGGCTTTTGACTATAGGCTACATACAGGGGTGCACGTAACGTTTTTATTCAGGTACTCAGGTGAGTACAGGGAGATGGTGTTGGTACTCAGCACATACACAGTGAGGCCCTAAGAAACACCATCTTCCTCAGTGTCCTCGTCAATGTCTCCCTTACTGTCTTCCGCTTCTTCTTCCTGCGTGACAGATAATGAAGATGCTCCTCAGTCCCTGGCTCAGTTTCAGATGAACTGTCTCCATTCACAGGTCAACAGCTGGCTTTAGGTCACATGTCTGTGCTTGTCTTTGACAGGTGAATGTGAATGAGGGCTGAAAGATGAGTCTGTGACAGACCAGCTCTGGAATTATTTTTTATTGTATTGAGATGTGAGACTCTCCCCTCACAGGCTGCTCTGCTTAAAGGCAGTGGAAGAGACAGTTAAACTGTCTTGTTAGTGTAGAGGAACAGTCTGTATTTCCTGTTTGGGCCGAGTCAGAATCAGAATCAGAAATACTTTATTGCTGACTTTACGGCAACAACTCAAAAGCTCCAAAACGCAGTTAAACAGGCAAGAATTTCTCATTTCTCACAACTCATCATAGACCACAAAAACAACCCCCGGTACCTCTTCTCCACCTTCGATATTTTAACAAGCACAAATTTTAATAAAGTTTTTAACATGCCATCTGACGATCTCTGTGAGAACTTTGTAGACCACTTCAGAACCAAAATCAAGGACATCAGATCCAGCCTTTTATTCCAACATGTTTTATCTGTTAATGCACCTGAATTGTTGTCCTGGCCTGATCGAGTTTTCTCCCAAGTAAACCCAACAACCTGCCTTTTAGATCCAATTCCCACTTCACTTTTAAAATCATTTATGGATTCTTTAAGGAACAGTTTTTAAACATTATGAATTGCTCTCTTCAGATGGGTGTTTTCCCCACCGCCTTTAAAACAGCTGTGGTGAAGCCCCTTCTGGAGAAGAGCACTCTAGACCCCAACATGTTTAATAACTATCGACCTGTATCCAACTCACCCTTCTTAAGTAAAATTCTAGAAAAACTGGTTCTTAACCAAATCGATGACTTTTTAAACAGAAACAACATTTTAGAAAGACATCAGTCTGGCTTTAGGATGAACCACAGCACCAAGAGAGCACTTTTAAAGATTTTAAATGACATCAACTTAGATAACAAGAAACTCACAGTCTCGGTTCTACTGGATCTAAGCGCCGCCTTTGATACAGTAGACATCACATTTTATTAAATAGACTCAGACACCTGGTTGGCCTCTCTGGTACTGTTTTTAACTGGTTCCACTCTTATCTCACAAAGTGATGTTTAAGCATGGATACTTGTTCCTCAGGAACCCATGAAATTAGGTGTGGGGTTCCCCAAGGCTCAATTTTAGGTCCAGTTCTTTTTAATCTTTACATGCTTCCTCTGGGGGACGCCATTAGGGGACATGGCATCAGTTTCCACAGCTACGCTGATGACACACAGCTGTGCATTGCTGTGTCTCCTGAGGACATGGAGCCAATTGATGCCCTTTTTAACTGCATTTTAGACATCAAGTCATGGATGGCAGGGAATTTCCTACAGCTCAACCAGGACAAAACAGAGGTTTTAGTTATAGGTCCTGAAGGCCAGACTGAGAAACTTTTACCAAAACTACAAGATTTTAAACCAACCCAATCTGTAAAAAACCTGGGCGTGATTTTTGACTCTGAGCTGACTTTTATCCCACATATCAAAAATATAACAAAGATAGGCTTTTAGCATCTTAAGAACATAGCCAGAGTCCGCCCGTTTCTCTCTCAGGCCAGCACAGAGGTGCTAATGCATGCTTTTATTTCCTGTCGTTTAGATTACTGTAATGCCCTGCTGTCTGGTCTTCCTAAAAAGAGTATTTCAAATCTCCAGTTACTTCAAAATTCAGCCGCTCGCGTGCTGACGAAGACCAGAGGGCGGGCCCACATTACACCCGTTTTACAGTCACTGCATTGGCTCCCTGTCCGCTTCAGGGTCAATTTTAAGGTTCTTTTACTAGTTTTTAAATGTCTTAACAGCCTTGCTCCCTTTTACTTATCTGACCTGCTTTTACCATATCAACCATCGCGGACCCTGAGGTCCTCCGGCACCAGCCTTTTATCCATACCAAAAGCCAGAACTAAAACCCACGGTGAGGCGGCATTTAACCACTATGCTCCACACCTGTGGACCAGCCTGCCGGAGAGCCTCAGGTCTTCAGAGACTGTTGATATTTTTAAACGAAGGTTAAAGTCACACCTTTTTAATCAGGCTTTTAACTGACCTTTAAATTCTCTTATGTTCTTATCATTTATCTTATGTTGATGCTTTTTATTTTGCTGTTTTATATTCTGTAGTATTTTGTTATTATTATTACTGACCCCCTGGATGGAAACAGGGTTCACCGGTGCCTTGGTTCTCCTCAGGTCCACTACCAGTTCCTTGGTCTTTGCCGCATTTAGTTGCAGATGGTTCTGCTCACACCATGTGACAAAGTTGTCCACAACAGTCCTGTACTCCTCCCCTCACCCTTACTGATACATCCAACTAGTCATCCTCAGAGGATGCTTCCAAGTGTTTTCCTCCTGCTTTAAGAACATCCATTTCTCTCAGTGGAGACTCTGTAAGATTGGAAGGTGGTTTTTGTGATGTCCTTGATCCATCAAAGAGCAGCCCCCTCCATTTTTTGTTTGTTCAATACTTTGCATTATCTGTGTTCCTCCTCTGTCACAGTATGTTCAGTTCTCTTACCTGCTGTCATCACTCACTCTGCTCACCTGTGCCATCAGCACTTTTTCACACTCAGCCATGCCTACCTGCCTGCTCACCTAATCACACACCTGAGGCTCAAAGCAATCAGTGCAGTATTTAAGCTGCTCTGCCACACTCACTCTTGGCCAGACTGTTCATTGTTCTTGTGCAATTCACTGTGCATTACTTGAGACTTTGTATTGTTGCTGCTTATCTGGACCTGCCAAGTCTGAGATTAAAGCTGATATGAGCAAAATCAGTGCTGTGGTGGTTCTGCACTTGGTTCCAAAACCCTCCCAGCTTCACCTTCCTGTCAACATGCAGCTCTGATGTTCATTCTGAGCTGCTTCAGTAAAGCAGAATCCTCAGCAGTGAAGTTAGAGAAAAACATCGCACAGCTTGTTATTGTTCTTCATTCAACTTGTTTCACCATTTAGCAAGCGGGCAACTGGACTTTTCATCTTTCATCTGGTGGATGCAGTCGCATAGTTTCTCTTGAGACATCTCTGGGGGCATCTTCTCCAGATCCTGTCTGGGACAGGCCCTTCAAGGTGCTACTATGAATATATCAGCACCATGCCCAGTCTCCTCAGCACCCGCATTGGGACTGGTGCCATTTCTGATAGTGGCTGAGGAGGCTTTCCTGATGAAATCCTTTCCCCTCCATTCCTATTCTTGGAAACGCGTGCCAGAGGATCGGCAAGTATTCAACTACTGCCTTTTCAGTGCCCAACACATTGCTGACATCCTCAGCCAGTGCTGGAGAGGGTATCATCGCGAGCTGCATGTCTCACCTAACACAGCTGATAGCATTCTCAAAGGCACCTCCATGGTGCAGATGAGAACCACAGCGATGATGTTGAGGATGAAGGTGCTGATGATGTGGATGGCAGCTAGCTGGGTGCCATTAAGAGTCTAGGACACTGGGGTGTGGGATACTTCTGCCAGTATTTCAGCCCACCTGCTGGTCACTGTATGACCACATGTGCCATGATCTCCCTTATTTGCTCCACTGTGCAGACTTTTCTCCTTCAGTCCTCTTGAAGTTAATGAACCAAACCTGTAAATAATTGTTTAGTGTTTAATGTTTAAGTTGTACATGTATATAATTCATAATAAATTCCATTTTCATTATTCACGATTTAAACTCTTAATGCATCAAAAAGATGATATATTCATATTGTTCATATTATTGATCAAATATCTAGGGTTCAAAGACATGAAAAAAGTCAGCTCATCAGGCAAAACTTAGAAAAGCAGAAACAGTTACCTCAATACTGTGGTGAAAGGAAAACCTTTACTTACTGCACATGTGAAACTGGAGGGGTAAATGTGTATCCTCTAATACATTTTAAGGCACAATCAAGACCAACAAGCAAGGAAACCATCAACACTTACCTCAAAGTAACATTGAAATAAATATAGTGTACACCCTGTTTATATTTGGGACACTGTAAAACATAAATAGAAGCAGAATGTGATGATTTGCCAAAAACTGAAGTCCCATATCTAATCAGGCCAGTTTAGCAGCCGGACTATATTATTACAGAGCCATGCTGTTGGAATACGAGCAGAATGTGGTTTGAGTACTAATGTGGTTCCTGTCCAGGGAAACGGGCCACTATGGTTCCAAGGTCAGGGTCATCACAGTCAGAAAGGGTTAAGCTGTGGGTACCAAAACAGGTCCAACTTAACAGCCAATCAGGGCTGAAGAGGACCTGAATAGTTTCACCCATCTGTCTGTCTGTCTAGGTAACCCAGCGCTGAGGTGAAGCAGCTTGTGATCGGTGGCTGCCATGGTGCCCAGGCCGTCATCAGGGGAGCTGTGGGGGCTCCACCTGATGCCCCCCCGCATCCTGGTGGACTGCTGCCTACCCAACGGTACAACTTTGTTCTGTATTTTGTCCTGTTCCGTCCTGTTCTGTTCTGTATTCTGTCCTGTTCTGTCCTGTTCTGTCGTATTCTGTTCTGTTTTCTGTTCCATCTTCTGTCCTGTCATTTTCTGTTCTCTTCTGTTCTGTATTCTGTCCAGTTCCAGGGTTTCCCCCAGAAAACTTGTTAAGCCTGGTGGTAGGACTGCTGGAGAAGCCTACCGGCGGCCCACCGTGTTTTTGTAAAAAAAAAAAAAAAAAAAGTGAAAAGTTGACAGGAATTTTGAAATTATGACTACTATGTGTTATTGTAAGCCATTTGTTAACAATACTTAACATAGAGTCTTACAAAAAGGCACAATCTTGAAATATGGTTTTAACAAACACACACAAAAAATTACAATTAAAATAAATAATATCAATTGTTTTCACTTAAGTTAAATCCTAGTGAATCTTAAAACAAGCCATTGCTGGTCACATTTAAAAGTAAAATAAAATAGCATAAATAAAAAGTGCAAACATGGCCAAGGGGTAAAAACAGGGAACTCTGGGTGAAGAGGGATGCTGTACTGTGTGACCTCTTCTACTTTTTGCTGCACCTGGTGCAGGTTGGCTCAGTGCAAGCAATCCGTCTGGGCTTTTTAAAGAACTCTTCCAGAGCCTTATTGTAGTCAAGCTCAGCCACAGATGCGGAGGCAGGCAGTTAGGCTTTTCCCCTTTTACTTGCTGCCATCTCAATGCTAGTGCGATGGTGTAGAGACCCAATATGTGCGTTTAGCACATCTTGCCTATAAGTTGTTCAAGGAGCTTCAATGAAGACTCTGGTTGAGGATCCTTGCATTGCCCGCTGCCGGTGGTTCTGACACACCCGTCAAAGCATACCTAAGAACGACACACAAAAAAGCCACAGCTATAAAACGAAGCGCAACTAATGCTGCGTTTAATAGCAAAATTTGCTAAACCAACATGAAATTAGTGAGCATAATGTAGCGATGGGAGGACATGCTGGTGTTGTTTAGCTAGCTTGCGCATTTGTTAGTGCAAAGACTTATGGGAGTGGTTATGTTCAGTGTTCATTGACTGTCGTTGTTTAATGTTCATGTGTTATAATGTTGTTTTCTGGTTACTATTTCCATGTCGTGTGTTGGGGAATACCATCGTGGTTGTTTTACATTGTGCCACCATGACTGTGACTGGCATGTAGAGTGAAGGCTTCAGTTAATGTTTGTGTTTACATTGTTTTTGTTGAATGCAAATAAACGGCATCTACCTGGAGTCGTGCGGTGTATGAGGCACGGGATTTGCCATTAATGTGACATCTCTGTCTCCAGACGCCTTCTTTCACATGGCTCGCCACATTGGTGTCAGAAGTGGGATAGGCCAAAAGATGGAGAAAGAGATCCAAGAGCTGGAGCAAGCCATTGAGGAAACACGTAGAGGCTTGGAAAACCTGGCATGGACTTCCAGAGAGGGAAGTGTTCTAAGCTGCCCTGATGGCTCTAGTGCACCACGCCCACACTGCCCCCTGGAGGGTAGGGGCACTCCTACAGAGAGATGTCTGCTGCCTGCTGCTGCTGATCGCCCCCAAGAGTCCAGAATGGCTGCTGGAGGCCCCCTGCTTCGCGCTGATCCACTGCCGATCATTGCCACTGCCACTGCTGCCAGCGAATCACCACAGCTGGTCCCTATGCCCAGCCTAGTGCATCCCATGGCTGCACCCAGAACACCAGCCAAGCTGCCCAAGTACAGTGGGACGACCCAGCTGGAGCCCTACCTCTCCCAGGTCCAGTTGGCAGCATGGCACAGTGGTTGGAGCAATGAAGAAGCTGCCATACACCTGGCCCTAGCTTTGGAGGACAAGGCATTGCAGGTGCTCCTTGACCTAGCCCCAGCAGAACAGCGGGACCTCCAGGCCCTGACCATGGCGCTGGAAAGGCGGTTCGGGAGACGATGCTTGGCAGACCAGAGCAGGGAACAATTGGCTAGCCGCCGCCGCCTAGAGGGGGAGAACCTGGGTACCTTTGCCGCAGATGTGCAGCTGCATGCCCAGCACGGTTACCCAGGGTTCCCTGCAGCTGCCCAAGAGGAGCTGGCCCTCCACGCTTTCCTGCAGGGGCTCACACCAGAGCAGTTGCGCCAGCATGTTCGTCTCACCATGCCCAAAACTCTCAGTCAGGCTCTTCACGAGGCTGAACGGGCTGAGGTGGTACTCTCCACACGGCCCCCCCAGCGGACGGTCCCCATGTTCCAACCACACGTCAGAATGACGGATTACGACGGGGAAGAAGAGGTGGAAGAGGTTTGCCGCGTCCAACCATCGTCACCACAGTTACAGCGACGACCTCCATCATCCAGGCGACGCCCATCCCGGCTGACCAACCGCTGCTACCGATGTGATGAGCCTGGTCACGTTGCCCGCAACTGTCCTGCACCAGCACCAAAAGCCAGGGCTATCCAGCCGGCGGGAAACGACGGCGGAGTGGTCGAGTGAGGGGACCACCACTCCGGCTTCCAACCCCCCTCCAAGGCCGCTGCACAGTGGTTGGGCGCTTGGGGCGCACCAGAGGACTGTACCTCGCCTGCCAGCTTGATGGCCAGCCCTGCCGGGCTCTGGTAGATACAGGGTCCACCATCTCCCTGGTGCGACCTGGCATCATTCCTGGCACCACTGGGCCACTTCCAGCTGCATGGACATTAACCAGCACCCAGCTAACAACGGTGACAGGGGAAAAGGCTGGCATGAGGGGGAGGAAGCCACTGTGTATCCAGGCTGGAGAGCAGAGGCTGGTGCATGAGTTCTGGCTCGCCAACATCCATGACCCATGCATCATTGGCTTGGACCTGCTGACCCAGTGGGGCGCTCGTGTCGACCTGGCAAGGAGGACCATCACCATCGGCACCGAGACCATCGCACTCCAGTCAGGTGCTAGGAAGAAGCCCAGGCGCAGAGACCAGCACACCAACCGTCAAGCGGCTGCAGTCCAGCAGGTGCCTGGCACCTGTGCCCCCCCTGACGCCAGCAGCCCTGCATTGCCACAGCCCAACCCAGCCCCACCTGCCAAGTCGGCTGCTCTTCCCTCGGCTGAGACAATCGAGGCGGTGCACCACTTATGGCAGCGTAGTTGTGAAGGCCTCGACCCACAGCAGTGCCAACAGTTGAAATGCCTCCTTGATGGCTTCGAGGACATCTTCGCTGCCAGCGACAAAGACTGCAAGCAGACTGGGCTGGTCCAGCATTCCATTGACACCGGCTCGGCCCAGCCTGTCCGTCTCCGGCCCCATCGGTTGGCCCTTGCTAAACGTCAGGCCGCGGAGGAGATGATTCGGGAGATGCTTGCTGCTGGTGTAATCGAGCCCTCCAACAGCCCATGGGCAGCTCCAGTTGTTCTGGTAAGAAAAAAAAACAGTAGGTGGCGGTTCTGTGTGGACTATCGACGTCTCAATGCCATCACCAGAAAAGACTCTTACCCACTTCCGCGGATTGATGATGCCCTCGACTGGATTGCTGGGTCCAGCTGGTTCAGTTCCCTTGACCTGCGCAGTGGCTACTGGCAGGTGGAGCTGGCCCCTGATGCGAGACCAAAGACTGCTTTCACCATTGGGCAAGGGCTGTGGCAGTTCCGTGTCATGCCATTTGGGCTCTGCAACGCACCAGCTACCTTCGAGCGGCTGATGGAGAGGGTGCTGGCAGAAGTACCCCGCAATCGCTGTGTTGTGTATCTCGATGACCTGCTGGTGCATGCCAATGGATTTGACAGGGCCCTGTCCAACCTGCGAGAGGTCTTCACTGCCATCCGCCATGCCGGGCTGCGGCTGAACCCTGCAAAGTGTCGCCTGCTGACGAGGGAGACAGAGTTCCTGGGCCACGTTGTCAGTGCTCGGGGCGTTGCCACCAACCCAGCTAAAGTGGCTGCTGTCCGGGACTGGCCAACCCCCACCAACGTAAGTGAGCTGCGGAGTTTCCTGGGTCTGGCATCGTACTACCGCCGCTTCATCCAGAACTTTGCCACCATCGCCAGCCCGCTCCACCGCCTGACCGACAAGGGCCAACCATACAGCTGGGACAATACCTGCGCAGCAGCCTTCGACAAACTCAAGGCTACTCTTACTGAAGCTCCAGTGTTGGCATACCCTGATGCCCAGCACCCCTTCACCGTGGACACGGATGCCAGTAACGTGGGGGTCGGAGCTGTCCTGTCACAGCAGAAGGGAGGCAGGGAGTGTGCCGTGGCCTACTTCAGTCGTGCTTTGAGTCGGGCAGAGAGGAACTATTGTGTGACCCGACGTGAGCTGCTGGCAGTGGTCCTGGCAGTTCGGCACTTCCGCCCATATCTCCACGGCAGCCGTTTCATCATCCGCACGGACCATGCATCTCTCACCTGGCTGCTAAACTTCAAACAACCGGAGGGACAGGTCGCTCGATGGCTGGAGACCCTGCAGGGTTATGATTTCGAGATCCAACATCGAGCAGGGCGACAACATGGCAACGCCGATGCTCTCTCTCGACGCCCCTGTGTGGCCATGGAGTGCCGCTATTGCCAGCGACAAGAGGAACGAGACCAGGTGACGCCAACAGTGGCAGCTGTCCAAACCGCGAGCAACCAGGAGCCATGGCTCCATTTGACCAAGCTGCAGCTGAAGCAACAGCAAAGAGCGGATGGGACCCTGGCAATGGTGAGTGGCTGGTTGGAGAAGGGGCAGTGCCCAGAGTGGACAGAGGTGTCTGCACAGGGCCCTGAGGTAAAAGCCTATTACTCCCAGTGGGGTAACATTGAAGTCTGCGACGGGTTATTGTACCGGAGGTGGCAAGCTCCTGGCCAAGGGCAGGACCGCCTGCAACTGTTGGTACCCCCGGTGCTCCGGCCCCATGTCCTCCAGCTGGCCCATGGCTCGGTGGGGGCGGGGCACTATGGGAATACCAAGACCCTCCGTCGTCTCAGGGAGCGATTCTACTGGCCTGGCTGTCGACAAGACGTGGAGCTGCATGTGCACTGCTGTGACTCCTGCACTGCCCAGAAAGGACCGACTCAGCGCTCTCAAGCCCCACTGCAGCAGTATTTGGTGGGGGCCCCAATGGAGCGAGTAGGGGTGGACATCTTGGGACCCTTCCCAGTCACTGACTCTGGCAACCGCTACATCCTGGTGGCCATGGACTACTTCACAAAGTGGCCTGAGGCATATGCAGTGCCGGATCAGAGTGCCACCACAACAGCAGAGAAGTTGGTGGCGGAGATGTTCACTCGCTTTGGGGTTCCTGCTGAACTCCACAGTGACCAGGGGCGGAACTTCGAGTCTCGGGTCTTTCGCGAGGTCTGCAGACGGTTGGGGGTGAGTAAGACAAGGACTACACCACTCCATCCTCAAAGTGACGGGCTGGTGGAACGGTTTAACCGTACCCTGGCCACTCAGCTTGCCATTCTCACCAGCCAACATCAGCGGGACTGGGACCACCACCTACCCCTGGTCCTGTGGTCTTACCGTACTGCTGTTCAGGAGTCCAGCCAGTGCACACCTGCTGCTCTCATGTTTGGGAGGGAGATCCGAACTCCGGTGGATCTGGTGTTTGGGGCTCCGCCTGAGCCTGAGATTGCTGGGGGAAAAGAGATGGACTATTTCCGCAGGCTGAAGGATCGCCTGCAGGTGGTCCATGATTACACTCGTCAGGCTCAGGCCAACGCTGGACTGCGACAAAAGAGGGCCTATGACACACGATGCCGGGGACAGGCCTTCACGTCAGGGGACCAAGTGTGGGTATACTGCCCGGTCCGCAAGAAGGGAGTTTCCCCCAAGCTGCACAGTCACTGGCAAGGGCCTGGCGAGGTAGTGAGCCGGCTGTCTGCGGTGGTGTACCGGGTACGCATGCCTGGCACCGGACGTTTGGTGGTGCTGCACCAGGACAGACTCTCGCCATATCGCCCCCTTGCTCCACCTGTTGTTGGAGAGACAAACAGAAGCAACTCCTCATGCCCAGACCAGCATGATCCTCTCCCAGATACACCTCCGGGGAGTCCCAGGCGGCCTGTTCGCCAGCGACAGCGTCCTGGACATTTGCGGGACTTTGTGTTGGGTGATGGGGTTGTCGGGGGCGATTAACCCCTCAGGTGGGGGCTATGTAGCGATGGGAGGACATGCTGGTGTTGTTTAGCTAGCTTGCGCATTTGTTAGTGCAAAGACTTATGGGAGTGGTTATGTTCAGTGTTCATTGACTGTCGTTGTTTAATGTTCATGTGTTATAATGTTGTTTTCTGGTTACTATTTCCATGTCGTGTGTTGGGGAATACCATCGTGGTTGTTTTACATTGTGCCACCATGACTGTGACTGGCATGTAGAGTGAAGGCTTCAGTTAATGTTTGTGTTTACATTGTTTTTGTTGAATGCAAATAAACGGCATCTACCTGGAGTCGTGCGGTGTATGAGGCACGGGATTTGCCATTAATGTGACTTCTCTGTCTCCAGACGCCTTCTTTCACATGGCTCGCCACAATAATATTGTTAATATTTTAATATAGTACAAAACATGCTTACCATACTCGGTCTTGTAGAGCCATCCGCTATATTTAGGGTCAGCTAACCACTTTGGATTAAATCTGCTAGTTCGATGTTTACCATCGCGGCTCGCAGAAGGCTGCTCTGATGACGTGCTAACATCTATGCTAACTCGCACTGGCTCTGCCTCATCATCGAGCCGTGGCTCAGCCGGGGATGCCCTCCCCTTGGCCTGGGGGTGAACGAGCGGGCTCATCATCTCCGCCAGTGCTCCTCCAACTTCAGAAAAAGAATGTGTCCAACTTTTTTGACCCTTTCTCCATGACATGTTGCGTAAAAATTGTTAGCGTGTAGACAGGTAGAGACAGGCAGTGGTTTTGGGGTTCAGGTGATGGAAAATACACCTGACCTCTCACCCCCTACGTGTTCACGTATCGACCATAGGATGTTGCCATTGCGCTTTCAATCGTATCACCAGATGTGTTTAAAAGCTCTATATACCATCTTTGGTATCACTGTTTCTGGTGCATAAAAAACCTATAAGAAGGGGCAAGAAAGCCTATAAAGCACTGGGGGAAACCCTGAGTTCTGTGTTCTGTTCTGTTCTGCCCTGTTCTGGTCTGTCCTGGTCTGGTCTGTCCTGTTCTGTGCTGTCATGTTCTGTATTCTGTTCCATATTCTGTTTTGTCCTGGTCTGGTTTGGCCTCTTCTGTCATCTGTTCTATGCTCTGACCTGTCTTGTCCTGTTCTGTTCTGTCCTGGTCTTGTCTGTCCACAACTGCCATCTGTTCTTTGTCCTGTCCTGTCCTCTTCTGTATTCTGTTCTGTCCTGTCCTGTCGTGCTCTGTCCTGGTCAGTATTCTGTTCTGTCCTGTTCTTTTCTCTCATTGTGTGTCCATGTCTTCCAGGGATGATGGTGAGTCTGGAGTGTCTCAGAGAAACTCCTCTCATCAGCATCAAACAGCAGCTCTTCACTGAGGCCAAGAAGCACCCGCTGTACCACCTGCTGCAGGTGCATCACTCTTTGACCTTTGACCCTGCCGCTTGCATCTGTTATTACCAGGAGTAACAGCGGTAATAATTGGTCTCTGATTGGTCAGGAGGAGTCGTGTTACATCTTTGTGGGCGTGACCCAGGAGGCGGAGAGGGAGGAGTTTTATGATGAAACGAGGCGGCTGTGTGACCTCCGACTTTTTCACCCGATCCTGAAGGTCATCGAGCCACTCGGCAACCGGGAGGAGAAGATCCTGAACCGAGAGATAGGTAACACACACGTCCACACAATATCTCATCATCCAGCATCAGCCAGACACTGTCTAATAAAAGATCACGTCATTAATGGCACTCACCAAACTCGTCCAAGCAATTATAGTGATGAAGAGGAGTAACTGGTCCCAATACAAGACCAAAGCTGGTTAAACTGGTTCCAAAGCAGGGTCAGACCATCTCCCCCATCCTCCTTCTCCCTCACGCTCAGACTTAAAGCTCACGTCTGTGCAGGGTTTGCCATCGGAATGCCGGTCTGTGAGTTTGAGATGATGAAGGACCCGGAGGTTCAGGACTTCCGCCGCTCCATACTGAGCGTTTGCAGAGAGGCCATGGAGGAGAGGGAGGCAGGAGGGGCCCACAGTCAGGCGCTCTACGTTTACCCCCCTAATGTGGAATCCAGCCCCCAACTCCCACAACACATCTACAGCAAGCTGGACAAAGGTATTTAGCCTGTTTGATCAGTAGGCGGCCTCCAGGTGTGCCGTTCTGAAGGAAACTGTGAATTCTGGGAAACTGGGAGGGAAGAAAACATTTTTATTACTAGCATTAGCATATCTTTTGCATAATCAACCAAAGTAAGACGATGCTCTACCTGTCTCTCTGTTTGTACATCTCTCTGTCTGGACCTGTCCCTCCATCTGTACCTGTCTCAATACCTGTCTCGCTGTCTATATCTGTGGTATACCTGTCTCTGTGCCTGTCTGTCTCTCTGTAACTCTCTCTGTAACTTTCTCTCCATACCTGTCTCTATACCTGTCTCCCTGTCTCCTTCACCTGTCTGTCTCTCTGTACTTGCAGGGAGGTTGATCGTGACCATCTGGGTAATTGTGTCTCCATCGAACTCTAAGCAGAAATACACCCTGAAGGTAAAGCTGTGTTGGTTCATATCACATTCATGCTGTTAGGTGAATGATGTGTTGGAGCTGAAACTTTTTGCACATTCACCCTTTAAGGTTCTCAGAATTTTGTGGACCTGCAGTGTCAGCAGTTCTCGTACTGACTGGGAATTGCTGTACTAGGAATTTGTGCTTTCAAATTGCACAGAGTAACTACAAACCACACACAGTAAGCACTAAGTACTCAGACAACTGCTAACTACACACAGTTGTCTTTGATGTATGAAAATCACTGAAGAGATCAAACAAAATAAGAAATCTACCTGTCAATCTGAGAGGGAAATTGAAGATCTATGTCAGTCACCAAGATTTGGAGAAATGTTCCCCTGACTGTAGCAAAAACAAACATCAAGGTATGATCTGTTCTTTGTGTTTGTGTACAGGTGAGTCATGAGAGTTTACCTGAGCAGCTTATAGCAGAGTCCATCAGGAAGAAAAGCCGATCCATGCACCTCTCACCTCAACAGCTCCACCTCTGTGTCCAGGAGTACCAGGGACAGTACATCCTGAAGGTACACCTGTATGTCTGTATGTCTGTCTGTCTGTGTCACCTGTCTGTCTGCGTCCAGAAGTACCAGGGACAGCACATCCTGAAGGTACACCTGTCTGCCTGTGTACCAGGATTAGTACATCCTGAAGGTATACTTGTCTGTCTGTCTCACCTGTATATCTGTCTCACCTCTGTGTCTGTCTCACCAATCTGTCTGTGTCTAGGAGTACCAGGGACAGTACGTCTTGAAGGTACACCTGTGTTTCTGACTCACCTCTGTCTGTCTTGCCTGTCTGTCTGTCATCTGTCTGTCTGTCTGTGTCCAGGAGTACCGGGGACAGTACATCCTGAAGGTACACCTGTCTGTAGGTCTCACCTGTCTGTCTTACTCACTGATCTGTCTTTGTCCTGGAGTACCAATGAAAGTGCATCTTGAAGGTACATCTGTGTGTAAGACTCACCTGTCTGTCTGTCTGTCTGTCTGTCTGTCTACCTGTCTGCCTGTGTCTCGGAGTACCAGGAACAGTACATCTGTGGGTACACCAGCTTGACTCGGTTATCTGTTTGTCTACCTGTCAGGTGTGTGGCTGTGATGAGTACCTGTTGGAAAAGTATCCTCTCAGTCAGTACAAGGTAACAACTTCACTCTGAAAACACAAGCCTTCAGCGACAGGCTCTTTAGTACACCCTGTCACATTGTCTCTACCTGTCTAACCTCCATCTATCCCTCTGCAGTATATCCGCTCCTGTATCATAGTGGGTCGTCTTCCTCACTTGATGCTGGTCTCCAAAGACAGTCTCTACTCTCAGCTACCTGCCTCGGGCTTTGTCACGCCTTCATACAGGTACGTGTAGGCTTACGCATGAGAATTTAGTTAGGACCCAAAGATGCAGACCAGAGACAGAGATATAAAAAATAGCACAATTTATTTTTAACACAATGGGTGAAACAGAAAACGCACTCTAAAGGAGTGGGGAGAAACAAAGGAAGCTCCAACGAAGCAGGTTTGAGGCAAGGCATACACTGACGAGGCAGGAGACACTGAAAGCACACTTTAAGTGGCAGTCCAAAAACAGTTAACATTAGCAACTCACAGGGAGAGGAGATAGTGTAGCCTAGTACTCACAATGCACGAACAAAGACACCGCCAGGGATTCAGGACAGTCTGGCACAGGTCGGAGAGAGTGCTCCCATTTTATCCTGTGCCTTAAGCAGGATCATGCGTGTCAGGTGTGCACCTGAGGAGGCGGAGCTGGCTGGGTGTAGGTGAACACCCAGTTAGACCAGTGTTTCTTAATTCCGGTCCTCGGGGACCCCCGCCCTGCATGTTTTAGATGTTTCCTGCTTCAACACACCTGATTCAAATGAGTGGCTCGTTATCAAACCGCTGTAGACCTTGATGACAAGATGATCATTTGAATCAGGTGTGGTGGAGGAGGGAAACCTCTAAAACATGCAGGGCTGGGGTCCCCGAGGACCGGAATTAAGAAACACTGAGCTAGACAGACAGAGGAGAACAGACAGGCAGCAATAACACTGGGGAACAGGAAAAAGACACATTAGGGATAGAACAGATCTGTAGGATCGTAACAGTACAACAGCCAATTAGTATCACTAACACGTATCACAGCCAATCTCGAGCATGTACAGGTGTACTGTAGCCAGGTAGAGGATGATTTTTGCTTGTGTTTCAGTCGTCGAACTCCTCAGCCGTCTCCCTGTCCAGGAGGAGGTGATGGTTCTCCTCCTCGCTCCCTGTGGGCCTTCAACACTCTGCTGAGGGTCCGACTGCTCTGCGCCACCTATGTCAATGTCAACATCAGAGACATCGACAAGGTTTGTCTGTCTGTGTTCTGGAGGTCCGTCAATCTCTGGCTCTTCTGTCCACTTGTCAAAGTGTCGTTAAGAAAGACCTCGTCATGTGGACAGAAGGCCTGATGGACAGGCCAGTGCCTTGCATGGTATTGATGTGTGAATGTGAGCTTGAACACGTGAATGAGAGGCAGTACTGTCCAGTCAACCATCGACAGATTTGTAGTTGTTCTGAAGCTATTGTGGTATTTTTATGTTCCCTTGTTTTGCGTCTCTTTGTGATCTCATAAGGAAAATTTCACATTTTAAAATCACTGCAGTAGTCTGAAGGTGAGGTTAAGGTTTTTTAACAATACAGGCGTACAGGTGTTGAAGTGTAATCACCTGAGCTGCTGTCAGTGTTTTCAGGTGTGTGGATTCTAGAGTTCAACCTGGCTTACACACCTGATACCTGCCTGTAATGGTGTATTAACATGAGTGTGTAAGGGTTCAAACGTGTGTGTGTGTGTGTGTGTGTGTGTGTGTGTGTGTGAGTGTGTGTATATGTGTGTGTGTGTGCGTGTGTGTGTGTATGTGTACATGCATGCATGTAGATCTATGTGAGGACAGGTATTTATCACGGTGGAGAACCACTTTGTGACAACGTCAATACACAGAGAGTCCCCTGCTCCAACCCAAGGTAACATGCACACAGTCAATATACACACTGATCACACACTGAACACACACACACACTGAACACACACTGAACACACACACACACTGAAGCATCCAGGGTTAGGGGTTAGGGGTGACAGGTAACCACTGTTGGAAACTAAACTTTGTCTCCTTCTCTGTCTCCTTCATTTTCTTGTCTCTCTGACTACCTTCATGTCTTTTTTACCACCTGTCTCTCTTTCTCTACCGGTTTATGTCTCAATATCTGTCTTGCTGCTTTTCTGTCTTATTGGTCTACCTGTCTCTGTCTCCATACCTGTCTGTGTGTCCGTCTGTGTCCAGGTGGAATGAGTGGCTGACCTATGACATCTACCTGGCTGACCTCCCTCGCTCAGCCAGACTCTGCCTGTCTATCTGCTCCGTGAAGGGAAGGAAAGGAGCCAAGGAGGTAGGAAAGAAAGGAGACCAGGATACAGACACACAGAAAGGAATCAATGAAAGAATGTCGAAGTCAAACTCTCTGTCTGTCTGTCTGTCTGTCTCTCCACCCGTTTGTCAGGAGCACTGTCCTCTGGCCTGGGGCAATGTTAATTTTTTTGACTATACAGACATTCTGGTTTCTGGTAAAGTGGCTCTCAGTCTTTGGCCGGTCCCTCATGGCCTTGAAGACCTCTTGAATCCCATCGGAGTTGCTGGTTCTAATCCCAACAAGGTACACAACACCTACTATATCTACCTGTCTGTCTGTCACCCTGTCTGTCACAATGAAGACAACATATTTATCAGATGATCAAATGACTGATTGATGGTCTCATTGTCTGCAGGAGACTCCCTGTGTGGAGCTGGAGTTCTCCTGGTTTAATCAGACTGTTGTGTTTCCTGATGAGCAGCAGATAGAAGAACACGCTAATTGGACCATCAGCAGAGAGCTGGGCTACAACTACTGCCACGGACTGGTAATATACTGCACATACATACACCGAGTATATAGAACTACTGCCACGGACTGGTAATATACTGCACATACATACACCGAGTATATAGAACTACTGCCACGGACTGGTAATATACTGCACATACATACACCGAGTATATAGAACTACTGCCACGGACTGGTAATATACTGCACATACATACACCGAGTATATAGAACTACTGCCACGGACTGGTAATATACTGCACATACATACACCGAGTATATAGAACTACTGCCACGGACTGGTGTACTTCTTCCTCACCCGCCTCTGTTCCTCCTTGTCTCTCTTTCCTCCCTTCTCCCCCGTCTCTCTCTACCTTTCTGTCTCTCTCTACATGTCTCTCTGTCTCAGAGCACCCGTCTGGCCTGTGACAGCAGTGTTTCTCCAGCTGATGCAGAGCAGCTTCGTTCTCTGTGCTCCAGAGATCCTCTCTATGAGCTTTCAGAGCAGGAGAAAGACTTCCTGTGGAGACACAGGTGAGGGGTGGGGCTTAATGTGGACACACAGGTGAGGGGGGTGGCTTAATGTGGACAGTTTATACAAAGAGATGGACTTTTAGAGCAACAACTGATTAACTGACCCGTCTCTGTTTAAGTGTCTATGCTGGTCTTTAGCTTTTTGTCTACCTGTCTTTATCTGTCTTTAACCTGTCTCTGTCTTTTATTTTATTGTCTCTTTGTCTCAACCTGTCTCTTTGTCTGTATCATCTCTTTGTCTCTGCCTGTCTCTTTGTCTACCTGTCTCTCTCTCTGCAGACATTACTGTGTAAACATTCCAGAGTCTCTTCCTAAGCTGCTTTTGTCTGTTAAATGGAACTCCAGAGACGAAGTGTGCCAGGTACAAAACACATTGTCACAGTCAAGATGGTTTCTTTATGTGTTTCAGTTTATCAGCCATCTGTCCATCTCCTCTTCCTCCTCCTCATCCCCCTCTTCCTCAGATGTACTGTTTGTTGAAGGAGTGGCCTCTCATGGAGCCTGAATCGGCTCTGGAATTGTTGGACTGTAACTTTCCTGATCCAATGGTCCGAGAGTTCGCTCTGCGCTGCCTGGTGCAAGGTCTGACGGATGACAAGCTGTCACAGTACCTGCTGCAACTTGTACAGGTGCGTTTACACCCTCACCTCCTTGTTAATCACCTGGAACTGGGACATTTCACCTGATAATACAGGCATGTTTTACAACAAGCCAAGTTTGAACATAAAAGAAGTGAAAAGCAGAAAAACAGAAAGAAAAATCTTATTAAACTTTGAGAAAACGCCTAAAATGCCTTATATAACTATGTAAAGGTTGAGATAAATGCATCAAGAAGCTTTAAATTATCAGTTCAGAAACTGTAATAAAACTGTAATCTGGCGAAATATTACTCACTAATTCCACCTGTTGTGTTAGTTTGTGTTATGTTTAAAATTAATATAAATGGAGCTTCTGGCGTAACTCTTTAATAATCTGAAGAACACATTAACATACACAAGATCTATAATGATCTTAAATGTTTGCACTTCATAATTCTGTTCTTATATAACGAGTTTCATTTTTCTTTGCCCACTGTTTTATTTGATTTGTCTTTACAGATGATGCCAATGAAGCAAATTGAAATTGAGAATCTCAATTGTGTATTTTCAGGTGTTAAAGTATGAGATGTACCTGGACAATCCACTGGCTCGTTTCCTGATCAAGAAAGCTCTGACCAATCAGAGGATAGGACACTTCTTCTTCTGGCATCTCAAGTGAGAAACATGACATATAGAATAGAGGAACAGTTCACCAAGAGCTGCAGAGTTTATCTTTTTGTAATCTCTGTTAGCTTCTCACTGGATCACCAAGAAATAAAGATTTACCAGTCCTCGATAATCTCGTTAATTTTGTGTTCAAACTAACAGAAACACTGTTCTCAGGTCAGAGATGCACAATAAGACGGTGTCCCGTCGGTTCGGTCTGCTTCTGGAGGCTTTCTGCAGAGCCTGTGGCATGTATCTGAAACACCTGAACAGACAGGTGAGCTCTGAAACGCCTGAACAGACTGACTGGGTTTGTGCATTAATGTGAAGCTGCTGCCATCTAGTGGCCCTTTGTCATTCAATTTAATTCAATTTTACTTATATAATGCCAAATCACAACAGAAGGTGTCTCAGGACACTCTCCATATAGAGCTGGAACAGACTAAACTCTTTATCTACAGAGACCCAACAACTGGCAGGACCAAGGCAGGAGATATAACTATAATGCACAATCCAGGTTCAGCCACTATCAATGGGAACCTGCGAGATGACAAAGCACAAAGACTCGAAGAAACTAAGGTAGTAACATGCCTTTGTAGGACATGAAAGCATGTCTGGGAGACACCTTGCTCATGCAGTATAACTACCTTGTGTCTTGTTGCTGTACTCAGTCTTGCCGTGGTGTATGACCTGTGGCATGAAGCTGTCTTCCACAATGTCACCTTGCACTACGTTTACATGTACCCGGCTATTTTCATGAACAGACATTTCACCCTCTCCGTTTTCAAAAATAACTGCGTGCACACGTGTGCGTTTTCAGAAAACTTTTCGTTTACACTAACCCGTGTGTGTATGCCGTCGACGCTGCCGGTGACGCGGACTGGCTCTTCGTGTTGGAGTGGGGGGGCTGCAAAATTGCTGACCTCCGAGCACTCATTCGTCTCTGCTCCTCGATGTAATAGAACAGCTGTAGTTTCAAATGCAAACATACGAAAAGGGTTTGCACCAACATAAATGCAACTGCTGCTCTGAATGCATCCATGATCACCACAGCCAAATGAAATGGAAACATAGGTCGCACTTTTGGCGCAGGTGCAAGTTCTGGCATATAATGTCAGCTACCTAAAACTCTGTTTTTCTCCGTTTTTCTCCGTTTACATGCAAACGTGCAACCAGAGTTTTCCAAAATCTCCACTCTGGCCGGAGTTTTTAGAATGCATCGTTTTCAGAGGCGAATTCTCCGTTTGTATGTAAACGAAGGGCACAAACGAAGGGAAATGTCTCCGTTTTTCAAAATATTCCTGTATGTGTAAACGGGGCTTTGGTATCAGAGTTTGGCTGTTCCTCACCCAGTTTTAAGCCTCCTACATATGACTTAATGACTGTGTTTCAACCTACATGTGAAATTGATGATCATTAGCACCCGTTTGGTATGATTAGTTGATCATACACCTGTGTGCATATAAGAACTGATGCTGGTTTGAAGGCAGCTTTGATTTGACTTAGATTTTTCTTTTGTTTGCTCACTTTGCATTTTGTAGATAAAAATAATCAATTATTTATATTTTTGAAAGCATTCTTAGTTCGCAGCATTTTTTCACACCTACCTAAAACTTTTACACAGTACTGTGTGTCATCAGACAGTGAGTTTCTAAGGAATTTAGGGACAAGTACTATAACTTCAGTTAAGTCATACTTTAACCAGTAATACAACTCTGTGTGTGTGTGTGTGTGTGTGTGTGTGTGTGTGTGTGTGTGTGTGTGTGTGTGTAGGTGGAGGCCATGGATAAACTGGTGAATCTGACTGACACACTGAAACAAGAGAAGAAGGATGAAACTCAGAAAGTATGAAACCTCAAACATTTTTTTAAAGTTGTGTCTTGTGTCTGTTAATTTAAAGTTCCAGTGTGTAAGATTTTGGGTGATCTGTTGGCAGAATGTGATGGAAATGGAATATGATATTCAAGTATGTTTTCATTGTTTTATGTCATCCTGCACCACGTGAGTGCCCTGTTGCAGTAGCTTTCGTTCACCCCTGAGCTTTCTCATCTACCCTCTTTAATGTAATATGTTCTTTAAATACTTTAGTCTTGCAGTTACTCTTTTTAACTTGTAACTGTGGTTTCTTAATTCATTGAGCTTTCCCTGGTCTTTCTCGGAGTATTTCCATTACAACTGCATGCAGGGATCCCGAGCGGAGCCATGGACCCATTGTTTACAGCAGGGATCAACTGATAGCACTCTGGAACACTATGGCCACCAGGGGAGAGACCAGATGCCCTGGGGGCTGAGGAGGAAGAAGTGGAGATGCTGCACCACATTAGGATCAGATGTTACAAACCAGTCCTCCTCTTGATGGTGTACCATTATGTTGTTTAGGGACAATCTAGATGCAAACACGTTATTGGATAGTTTCCAGGTGATGCAGGCAGACAGAACAAAGGAGAGCGGTAAGAAGAAGGGAGGAGGGCTGGTAGTTTTTGTTAATGAGATATGGAGTAACTCTTGGCACATCATGATTAAAGAGCAGCTCTGCAGTAAGAACATTGAGCTGTTAACAGTGAGGCCATACGACCTACCTGTTATGGCTGGAGAAAAAGGAATTCCAGGACCCAGGAGCAGAGGCGTACCAGAACCAAGGTTTATTCTTTTTCAAAAGCACAAACAAAAAACCACCTGAACCAGGGATAGACGCTAATCAGCGAGCGAAACTGAAAATCACTGTTAGACGGGAAAAAAGGGAAAAAGTCAAAAGAGCAAAAGTACCAAAACAACGTAACTGAAAACTCACCAGACAACCAGGAGACTGTCTACTAACTATAAACTAAAGGTGACTATGACAAAACTCACAGTGACGAGAACTGATAATCAGAAATAGCACACAGGAGAGGCGAGACGAGAGACGAGCGATCTATCTGGAGAGCTCCATACGACATGAAACCAGGAGAATAGTCCGGCACAGGAGTGGCGCATGAGGTGGCTTAAGTAGCTGAGTTAATGGCTGATGAGGTGCAGGCGTGGATCATGAGTCTGCTCCGAGTAGATCGGTCCACCTCTCTCCCGCTCCCTCCTGCTGAGTGAGAGTGGGAAAAAACAAAGCGCAGTATCAGACATGGGAGAAAAGAAAGGAGAACACTGACCCGAGACCACAGCCGTCACGCTACCGAGGGAATTCTTGCACGTTATCGTGACAGTGATGTATATTCTCCCTCTGCAAATGCTAAGGCGATGTGTGATGTCATCCACTCAGTTACAATCTGCAGACACAACACCTGCATATCCTCTGTCTTATTTCTGGTGACTTTAATCATGCCTCCCTGTCTTCCACTCTGCCCACATTCACTCAATATGTTACATGCTGGCATTGGGGTGGATGATGCTGTCATGTCAACCTACATGGATCCCTGTCTCAGCTGGAAAAGGCTGGAGCACTGTGAGAATCATGTTCTTTGATTTCTCCTGTGCCTTCAGCACCACATAGTCCACACTTCTGAGGGACAAGTGGACTGCACAGTGGTTGAAAACCATATTGGAGGATGGATCATGGACTGCCTGACCAACCGACCTCAGTATGTGATGATACAGGACAGTGAGCCTGACACTTCCGTCTGGAGTGTGGGGGCCCTGCAGGGAACAGTGTTGACTCCCTTCCTCTTCACCCTCTACAGTGTAGACGTCATACACAATTCAGCTAACACTCACCTTCAAAAGTTCTCTGACAACTCTGTTGTCTGCCTCATCACAGCTGGGATCAAGAGGGAGTACAGAGGACTGACCCAGGGATTGGTGCCAACAGAACAACCTCCAGATCAATGCAGGGGAGTGTAGGTTTCACTCCTCAGGACCTTTTTGACTCTGTAGCAGCACCAGCCATCTTTGGAGTGGTCTGCTGGGGCAGCAGCATCTCGACTGCTGACAGGAAGATACTTAACAGACTGTATCATGCGACCAGCTCTTTCCTGGGATGCCTCCTCCACCCACGGGAGGTGTTGTGAGGAAGGAGGACGATGGCTAAGTTATCATCCCTGATGGAGAACATGTCTGACCTCATGATGAACACCCCGACATTACTAGGCAGCTCCTTCAGTGACAGGCTGCTTCACTTGTGGTGTGTGAAGGAGAGGTACAGCAGCTCAGTGTACTTCTTTTGCTGATACTTCTTACTATTGTACTATCCCCTTTGCTGCTCTGACAAATTTCCGCTGTGGCATTAATAGGTCTAACAGGTCTTTTTCCATGGAATCCACCATGTTGCACCATCATGTTACAGCAGTAGCCCTGAATGGACAAATGTAACACGGGCTCTAGAGAGAGCCTGTTGTAATTTTAGCATGTTTCATGGCCACCACAGGTTCTACACACCGAAAAGGACAGGTGAGGAGAGGGGTATTCAGATGGTTGCAATCTGCAACCTCACCACTAGATGCCATTAAATCCTACACACTGGCCCTTAAAATGTTAGACGTTTGTAAAGGTGTGACTGCACTGTGGTTCATTGTGATGTGTTTCTGTGTTTTAAATGGTTCATAATGACGTGTTGCTCTGCTGGTTGTCAGACTCAGATGAAATTCCTGGTTGAACACATGTCTCGTCCAGATTACATGGAAGCTCTGCAGGGATTCATCTCTCCTCTGAACCCTGTTCACCAGCTGGGACACCTCAGGTGACTAACTGACAAACTAGCTAGCTAGCTAACTAGTGAGCTAACCTACTAACTAACTGACTAACGAGCTACCAGGCTAACTAACTAACAAACTGAACCATGTTCACCGGCTAACTCAAACCCCGTGTGTGCCTTGAGACTGGAGGAATGCAGGATTAAGGGAAGCAAAGTAAAATTAGCTGAAATAAAGATAAGTGGAGCTCAGTGTGTGTGTGTGTGTGTGTGTGTGTGTGTGTGTGTGTGTGTTTGTGTTTTCAGGCTGGAGGAGTGCAGGATCATGTCCTCGGCGAAGCGCCCCCTGTGGTTGAACTGGGAGAACCCGGACATCATGTCTGAGCTGCTATTCTCCAACAACGAGATCATCTTCAAGAACGGGGACGGTAGCTAGCTCAGCGCTAACCACAACACTGGCTCCGGTGGAGAATGCACCGATGCTAAGAGGAGAAGTTTGCACAGGGATTGTGATAATGTAGTGTGTAACCTGTGTGTGTTGCAGACCTGCGTCAGGACATGCTGACTCTGCAGATCATTAAGATCATGGAGAACATCTGGCAGAACCAGGGCCTGGACCTGCGGTGAGGACCTGTGACATCATCAGTAACTGCTGCTGTGACTTCATCACACCTGGCTAACTGTGTGTGTGTGTGTGTATGTGTATGTATGTGTGTGTGTGTGTGTGTGTGTATGTGTATGTATGTATGTGTGTGTGTGTGTGTGTGTGTATCAGCATGCTGCCATATGGCTGCCTGTCCATCGGGGACTGTGTGGGTCTGATTGAGGTGGTGAAGAACAGTTTCACCATCATGCAGATTCAGTGTAAAGGAGGTCTGAAGGGGGCGCTGCAGTTCAACTCCAACACACTGCACCACTGGATCAAAGACAAGAACAGAGGAGAGGCGTCAGTACCTGTCTGTCTGTCTGAATACCTGTCTGTTTGTCTGCTTGTCAGTGGGGTTAAATCACTAATAACACTAATAACATTTGTCAGTCAATGTTACTGTAAAGCCACACGGATTAATTTTATCACAATATTAAATAGTTATAAATCGAGGCATTAGTAGTTGTAACAATTTATTTATTTATTTATTTTACAATTACAATAGATATTCATAAAATTTGGATGCCTGAGATTTGGGCAAATTTACCACAACATGCATATTAGGTGAGCAAATCTGAATTTAGAAAATGCTTCATACTAATTAATGTGGTGCACATGTACTGAATATTTATATCCACCGAAACTGCTCAACCGCTGATCAACTACGGACTCCATCTCTCTCTCGGTTCAACTGATTGTCTGTCTCATTTCCTGTCTGTCTCTCAGGTATGACAGAGCCATCGACCTGTTCACCAGGTCCTGTGCAGGTTACTGCGTAGCAACATTTATCCTAGGAATCGGAGACCGACACAACTCCAACATCATGGTGAAGGAGAATGGACAGGTGAGCCGGTCCTCCACAGGTCCTCAAACTGTTTCGTCCAAACTCTGGCTTAACTCTTAACTCTCCTCCTCCTCTTCCTCCAGCTGTTTCACATCGACTTTGGTCACTTCCTGGATCACAAGAAGAAGAAGTTTGGCTACAAGAGGGAGCGAGTTCCCTTCGTTCTGACTCAGGACTTCCTCATCGTTATTAGTAAAGGAGTCCAGGAGTCAACCAAGACCAAGGAGTTTGACAGGTCTCACCAGCACCTCACCTGCTTAATGGTGGTCTTCCTGTCTCACTTTCTGCCTGTCTCACTGTCTGTTTACACATCTGTGTGAAAGGTTCCAGGAGATGTGTTACAAAGCCTACCTTGCCATCCGTCAGCACGCCAGCCTCTTCATCAACCTGTTCTCACTCCTGCTGGGTTGCGGCATGCCTGAACTTCAGAGCTTCGATGACATCGCCTACCTGAGGAAAACCCTGGCTCTGGGTAAGACAGACAGGTAGAGAGGGAGACAGACAGGTAGAGAGAGTGAGGCTGAAAGACAGGGGATGGCCTTTTTCTTTTTTTTGATGTTTTTTGTTTTTATTTGGAAAAGCAAATCTTTACATTTTCATTTACAACTTTCAATCCTTCCCTGGACCCCTAAATTATCTTTTCCTTTGGTTGACCGCCCCATTCCCCTTGATAATTGGATGGGGGTAATTCCAGAAAGTCCAAGTGTCTTTTCCATGCTGCTCTTCCAAGAAGGGATGGCCTTTTTATCACATAAACAAAACTTCATCCAAATAAACAGCAACTAAACCTAAAACATTACAAAAACTGAGGAAAAATAATTAAAATGGAATTAGGATTTAATATCAAACTCTCTGAATCATGAAAAGCTTTTCTTCAAGGCAAAAGGCAAGAAGAACTGAATAAAAGTGTATAAGAAAGGTGTTCAAAAATATTTGTTGACTAAAAAAAGAGTGAGAGATACTAAAACAGAATTTAACTAAAAGTTGAACCTGTCTGTCTCTCAGAGAAGAGCCAGCAGGAGGCGCTGGAGTATTTCACCAAACAGATGAACGATGCTCATCACGGAGGCTGGAGCACCAAGATGGACTGGATCTTCCACACCATCAGACACATGCCCAACGAACACTGATATATACACATTACATATAACACATACAGTAACTCCAGCAAGTCCAGTACGTATATATCTATATATACAAGATATATATCTATATATACAGTATATATATTTATATATACAGTATATATATATACAATCACTGATATATACACTTGTTTATTTATTTTGTATTTATTTCTCTCTCTCTCACACAAACACACACACACACAGTGTGTGTGTCTACTGCACTATTCTGTGAGGATGACGATGATGATGATGATGATGATGATGATGATGATGATGATGACGATGACGATGACGATGATGATGAAGGTGTGTGATTGTTAGGCTTGGGTGGGGAACCTTTTCTGTTTTCAACTGTTCTAACATCGTTCGAGGGCCAAACTAAATCAAGGAACACATCGATCACACTAACGTCTGCGATGGCTGGAGCTGGTTCTCTCTGGTATCAGATGGTGGTGATGATGAAGGTGACGATGATGATGCTTGTAGCTGGTTTTTCAGGTTTAGGTCAGTCCGCCTCCGTCAGAGAATTTATCCACGCTCATTTGTCCTTCGGCTCTTTGCAGCTGTGATGATCTTGAGTTTGACCTTTTTCATCACTGTGAGCTCGTCCTCACAAACTGAGACTCACCGCTTTGTCTTTTACTTCAGCGAAGCTGTTTCTCTTAGACACTCTGCATCTAATTTCCTTTTGCTGGCGGTCGCCATGATGCATGTTATGAATAGTGTGAATACTTTGTACGTGATGCGTTCACTGACCGTGAACCAGACAGTCGTGATTTAAAAAGAATTTGCTGATTTTTTTTATTTTTTTTTTTGGTATTTCTGAGTTAATTTGGGGGATTTTTTAGTTGCCTTGCAGGCCAATGAGGTTCCCTGTTGTAGATTTTAGCATCGCAACAATGTGTTTGTGGGGTGGTTGTCATAGCAACAAGAATCTCAGGTTCACAACTCAGTGGGTTGGTTGAGGATGCCAAAGGCATGCTGGGAAAAGATGACATCAGTGACGACGACGATGATGATGATTGTGATGGTGATATCACAAATGTCTTCCAGTCGGTGCTACAGTTAGCCTGTTAGCTCTGCTAGCTGCTCTAAACACGGACTTTAATGCTGTAACAGATTTGAATCTAACTTTATACACTGATGCTTGTTGGGATAATTTGAATGAAGCTAACTTTATTAAAACCAGCAAAGTGAACACTGTAGTCACTGTGAGAGCAATAAAGCCTCCAATAACTAATGCATAGTTTGATCATGACAATCTGGAATTCTGACCAATAGGAAGGTGGAGTTGACCAGCTGTGGGCGGAGTCATGATGCCGGCATCAGACTAAACTAACATTTATTTTATTTAAGAAATACTTCAACCGTGTTTTGGGAACATTTCAAAAGATTTTATGACTTCTTTCCCATAAAATTGTACCTTTGCTCTTTAAATGTTGTGATTTTTGAAATAACATTGAACTATTTTCTCATAATGTTACATTTTTGTCTCATAAGATTATTGTTGTACTCTCAGAATATTATGATTTGAAGGTGAGATTACAGATATATTCAAGAAATCTTGACTTTTCCCCCATATTCTCAAAATATTTTTTCCTGGAAATCTCCATTGTTTTCTTCAGTCGCCCTCATACTTCATCATGTTAAGTGCTCTCCACTCACTGCTGAAACTTCCTCCACAGACTGCCATCGGTCGATGTTTTTCAGTTGATTACAAATTGAAAGTCGCCGTCCACAGCTGGTGACACACTCAACTCTTAAACCAACGCCTGAAGTTAGAATTCTTTTTTAGTTTTAATTTATTTCATTGAGATAGATTCTCTGAGCTGATCTAAATTAATTTTTAACTGATTTGTCTGGAAATAACATATCAAGTTTCATCAGGGATCAAAGTCTTTCCACAACAATCCGAGCCAATCCGCTCGTTAGCTGAATCAGGTCTTTGTTAGCCTCTAGTTCACTGTACCTAATGAACCATGCTAGGCTAGCTGTTAGAGTGTTAGCCACTGTTTACTGAGCAGGTTCACTCTAATCCATAGTTCTTAGTTAGCTTAGCTGTTGCACTGAAACAATGAATCATGGGTAGATTTAACCTGGCATAGCATCAATGGAAGCTCCACCCCTGGCTGTGTCAGCCAGTGAAACAGGAGGGGTGGGGCTTCACTACATTCAAACAGGTTAAAGGATGATGACACCCAATTTTAATGTGAAGGTTTGTGTTTGTTTCTGCTCAGGTCAGAGGTCAAGCCCCGCCCACACATAATCAGTGTCACCTGTGAGGTGGCCTGACCCTGCTCCATGCTGATCTAGTTATTGATTTATGACATCATTGACTGTGCTGGTTACCATAGTGACTGAAGATGTGGATGTGAGCAGATATGATGTTTTTTTCATGTGATCAATATTTTTAAACTAATGAATTGATGAGTGATGTATTTAGCAGGAATGGCAGCTGATTTGATCAGTTTCTAAAGTTTGAGTATTGATTTGTGATATCTGTTGGTTAATAATTCTCCCTGATTTTTTCAAGGAGAGTTTTTTTCTCTAAATATTACGAACAAGAAGACGATGGATCGAGAACAAACTGCAAAGCCAAGGTTCAGCCAATCAGAGGACCCACACAGCCTCCATAACCATATATGGTAATAAAGATTTGCTCTGACTGTTTAAACCAGGGGTCTCAAACTCCCAGCCCCCTGTGTTCAAGACCTGGTCCGCTGTCGGGACTAGGGAAAAAATATCCCATTTCTGAGTTGACCCTTTGAACGCAGCATAATCACCGCATGAAACCAAGCGGAAAAACCAAACATTTGGCACGCTGCTAACATCAGACGTTGTTTTATCAAGATGTTTCTTTCAGAGGCCAATAGAAAGGTTGATGTCAGCACAGAGTGTCTGAGGAGAAGTGGGAGAATGATTATTTCTTTGTCACCTGTCTCATCTGCAAAGAGAAAGTGTAACCTCAACCACATTATTCAACTAAGCACGCGGAGCAGGATGCAAGTACCAGGAAGATGAGCGGCCATGACGAGCTGCACGGCTAAAGAAAGGGCTGTCATCGCTACAAAATGTCTTCCAGAGAGCAAGAAGGAAGCCAATGACATGAGATGAGCCGTTCACTGAAGGTCACTTTCTGCTGCAAGTTGAAAATATTGTCTGTCCAGAAAAAAAGAGTCAATTCAGCAATATCATATTTGAAGTGTTCCCCTTGTGACTGGATGCTCAGCGGCGCTCAGGTAGTTTAAGTTTGAGACTCCTGGTTTAAACTGAACTTTGCGACAGGTCACCTGGGGGGCCTGCAGGATCCAGGTGTGAAACAAATATGAGGAAGCACCTTTTGATAGCGTTATCATGGGTTATTGTTATATTTCAAAATAAAAGCTCAACAAGTGTGCTATGTTTGGTTGGTGACATACAGTCAGGACTCACCTGCAACAGGTGTTCAGAAGCAGAGAGTATGTTTGGTAATGTGCATTTCTGGTAATGTCCACTGCTGCTGTGTCCAAACTTTCAATTAGAGCTTTATTTTCAAAATACTGCTTATTTCCCATGAAATATTACAACATACATCTCAAAATATGATTAACTTTTTTCCAAAGTTTAACAGCTTTTTTCTCAAAATTGTTTGTTTTTCTAGTTGTTGACAAGTTTTCATATGAAAATAGACTCCAACAATACAAACATCCTCAGTAACACCAGAGACACAGACATGATGAAAATTATTATTATTATTATTACTTAGAAAATGAAGTAAATTTGATTTAGAATTGATTCACTTTCAAAAGAAATGGAAACAGAAGTACGTTTTCTGTGTGTGATTGTGTTTTGGCCGAAATGGCAACCCAGACCAGAAACCCCAACAGTGCAATGGTGTCCTCTGATTGGTCCATTTCAATTATATCCCGCCCATTGGTTTTGATATCAGAACGGCCATGAAAAGGCCTTTTCCAGTAGAAATGCGAGATAGCTAAAATCAGGACATTCATACACATTTAAGTAGAACTCTGAGGTCCATTTGGAAGTGTAGTTCTGTTATTATGACAGTGTTATGATTTGGAATATACTGAACATTAATTTTCAGTCTGATAGTAAATATTCATTTTCAAACAGGCATGTGAGTCTTTTGAATGTTACTCTGAATATCATTGGGCCCACAAAAATGAAAAATTGACTTTCATTTTGAATAAATAATGTCTTTATAAAATTGGCAGAGCAAGACTTTTAGTTTCTAAGTAAATTTGAGCTCATTTATGTGACAAGTTGAAAATGACACTTTTAGCCTTCCTCAACCCACTGACTCTAGGGTGTGAATTTTTCAGGGGATGGAAACATCAAACAGCGTCGACAGTCTGAAGGTTGGGGATTGGATCCCCAGCTCCGCCAGTCCACATGTTGAGGAGTCCATGTTAAACATGTGTTTTCATATTTGTAAAGTCATACTAAAAATAAGTAGCTGGAGTAGAAAGTGCCTTTAGAGTAAATACTTAAGCAAAGTACAAGTACGTCATATTGTCCTAATGTACTGTAGTTGATTAGAGTTACCTCGTTACTCTCCACCAGGGAAATTTCTGAGCGCCAGCATTCATAACGCGAGTTTGTTATGTAATATGTCCCTTCGGTCCTCCCGTCCATTGCTCCTGCACATGCGCACTGACGGCTGTACACTCAGTGCAGTAGAGATGCACGAGGAGTAATAGAAGAGGGGAAATAAAGTAAAAAGTGAAGTAAAAAGTAGATATAAGTGAATAGAGAGAGGAGAGAGTGTGACGGAGGAGGAATGAACCAGCTGGAGCGGTAAGACTCACGTTCAACCGGTAATTATCCGGTAAAAACCCGGAGCACACCGGGACGCAGCCACAGCTAACAGCTAGCATCAGATTTGACTTTTCTGTATTCAGATTCATACACAAGTCTAATCAGTAAACTAAATTATCAGTTTAATGATACATTTATACGTTTAGAAAGACGTTTAATTTTACTAAAAATAATATCTGTTCGATCAGCAGAGTTAAATGTTGTTGATGATGAAGGTTGATTTTAAAGATTCCAAAACCTGATGAACAAACACGGCGAAGCATCCACTGAGGCCTTCGTGTCTGTATGAAAACAAGGATTGGTTATTGATATCTGTGTGTGATCCTGGTCAGGTTATTGATCATTAATAGTCTACACCAAAGCATCTTTGTGTAGCTGTTCTGTCGAATCAGAGCCGTTAAACATTTATACATTCCGACATTAATGTTTAATGGCTCACAGATTGTCTTTCAAAGACCTTTAAGATAAAACTTTATTGATCCCACCCTGGGAATTGTCTGGAACACCCTGACAGGAGGACTGAAAAGGAGACATAAAGAAAGAACAGACGATACAACAGGATCCAAAATAAAACCAACTATTGATGCACATTAATAAAAATATATTAAGAGTTTTTGTACTATTGCACGGTAGAAAATACATAAACACAATTTAAAAACGTAATATTTAACACGATATGTGCATAGATCTAATGGATATTAGCGTACGATGACATAAATAAGGGATTAGTGCAGTCCGGTATGTTGTGATGTCACTCAGACATGAACTGATGCTGGAGGTAAACAGTCGGACATGTTGGATGAAGGACCTGCGGTCACGTTCCTTCACACACAGTGGAGGCAGCGGTCTGTTACTGATGGAGCTCCTTAAGCCCCCCACTGTCTCATGCAGAGGGTGGGATGGGATGTCCATGCTCGATAACATTCTCCTCTCACCCACCTCCTCGATGGTGTCCAGAGGGCAGTCCAGGACAGAGCCAGCTCTCCTGACCAGTTCAGTCTTTTTCTGTCCCTCTCAGAGCTTCCACAGCCCCAGCAGACCACTGCATGGAAAACTGCAGATGCCACCACAGCATCCTGCGTCGTACATACTCCAAAGGACCTCAGTCTTCTTAGCAGATGGAGATGACTATGATCCCTCCTGTACAGGACATCTGTGTTGTTAGTCCAGTCCAGTTTGCGGTTGAGGTGAACACCCAAATATTTGTTCTCGCCCAGGATCTTGATGTCCAAACCCTGGATGTTCACCCGTGCTTTACCAAAGTGTTTTTGTAAAGAGGGCTTGTAATCCAGTTTTCTGATAGCAACATGATCTTCATACTGAAAATATGTGCTCCTTTTTGTCTTCAACATAACTTTATGAACAACGTAAAAAAAGTACATTTTTACAATCTGGGCAGTAATTGTGAATCTACTGTGATCAGCTGATGACTTTGGCTTGCTAGCAGCTAGCTTGCGATGACAACACTGACATTTCCTGTACGTGTTTCAGTGAAAAAGATGAGGAGGACCAGGAAGAGACAGAGTGTCACCATGACAACAGTGACAGTACCAACAATAACAACAACAACAACCGACACAAGGTGAATCTGTCTGTGTGTCTGTCTGTCTGTCTGTCTGTCTGTCTGTCTGCCTGCTTGCCTGCCTGCCTGCCTGCCTGTCTGTCCGTCTGTCTTTCTGTCTGTCTGTACGTACTTTGGCTGACTCTGAGCCGGCACTTGTGAGTTAGAAGTTATATAGAAGAGACAGATAAGTATGATGGAGGAGTTTCCCTCTGTTCAGGAGCATTCCAGGAATTATACTACAGGAAGATTTTATGAGTACTGACATTGAACTTGCATATTCACCCTTTGTACAGCAAGCCTGCTGGAGTCAATTGTTGTTAAAAGCCACCAGTTCTGATGTGAACTATGTGGACTGGAGATATGTGAATCTGTGGAGACAGTGACTGAAGAGAGTAAGGACATCGTCTTTCTGGGTGACTGAAACATTGCTTTGTTTTCTGTATGTTACTCAGGATGTGACCTGACCCTACGAGAGTTTCTATGAACATCTATGGTGCTAATACTTCCAACTGAGTTGATCAGTGACCATAATGTGATTCACTGTAACACAACAGACTCAAATGCCCAAGTTTGGAGTTAGTGTTTCCCACAGGTCTTATAAAAGATTTCATGCCAACTTGCATGAATGATGTTAAAGAGTGGTCTGATGAATGTCAAGGAAATAATGGAAATGTTGCTTTGAGAAATTTCATGGGTACGTTAGTGAAGCTGGTGGACACATGATCTGCTTAGAAAAGACCTGTAAAGGACAGAAGTGCATCATGGTTAGATGACGAGTTGAGATCTTTGATGCTTCAAAGGGACGAAGCCAAGACTGCGGCTCAGAAATCCAGCTGCCTTTTAGATAGAAGCCTTTACTGTATGCCGAGAACCAGGGTCACCAAGATTATATGAAAGTGAACTTTAAACAGAAAATTTGCATTGCTGTAATTTATAGTAAAAATGATAGAAAATGATCAATGAAGTGAAGTGGAAGAAGTCAGATTACTCCCAAAAATATGTGGAATGTGCAGGTCAATTCATCACCAGACCGAACGATGTTGCTGACTGTTTTAACAGCTTTTTCTTCAACAAAGTGGATCTCAAATGCAATTGGATGAAACGTTGTTAACAGCATTATGAGTAATGAAATATGTAGTTTTCCACTTGATGAGGTTAGCAGGTTAGCATTAGGGTCAGGCCATATCTCAGGAACACCATAAGGGAATTTCTTCAAATTTGGCACAAATGTCCATTTGGATTCAAGAGTAAACTGATGAAAATTGCATTTCATTGCATGATCATAAGTCACTTTGACGTGTCTCAGAGGATAAAATGAAGAAGTGATGACATTTTATATCCAAGTGGTCAAAGGTCATCGTCACTGTGATATCCATTACTCAGGAACAGATGGACAGATTGTGACCATATTTTACATTTGGTCAGATACTGAATTGGTGACTCTAATCCTGGGTGTCCACCTTAAAACTGTGGTGATTGTATTGATCTTCCGTGCTGCCAGGTTGAAAATGTGTGTGAAGTGTCCGCGCTTTACAGTTTGTAGCTAGTTCTAAATGATTTACCGTATGTTGTGAACAAAGCTGATGGAGGTATGTATGCTGATGACTCAACTCTGTTCTGTTTGTCACCAACTTCAACGGAGGTGAGAGAGAATCTACCGGTCAAGCTACATACAATTACTACACCGTTATGGGTGAAAATGAACAGTGCTGAGTATGGCCAAAACTCAATATCTTGTATTTGGCAGTAGGAATGTTCTGTAACACCACTGAGCTCAGATTGTCTACAGATGGAATATCAGTTGAGGAGATCTCTTAAACCGAATTGCTGGGTGTTAAATTAGAGAACTGGCTGTGGTCATGAAATCCTTTGAGAGACTGGTGTTGACTCAGCTGAAGGACATTACAGGCCCCCTGCTGGACCCCCTACAATTTGTCTGCTGGGCAAATAGATCAGTGGAGGACGCAGTCAACATGGAACTGAACTACATCCTGCAACACCTCTACCACCCAGGGACATATGCAAGGATCCTGTTTGAGGACTTCAGCTCTTTATTCAACACCATCATCCCAGATATCTTCTACATCGGCACTGGAGCCCCTCCGTGATATGTCAGAATCAGAATCAGAATCAGAATCAGAAAAAGCTTTATTGCCAGGTACGCTTTTACACATACGAGGATTTTTTTCTGGTGAAATTGGTGCATGACACATCTACTAAAATATGACACATCTACTGAAATAAGAGCATAAAATATAACAATTTAAATATATATACACAAGTCTGTTTTTGTTGTTGCTATTTACCGGAAACACAGTACTGTTTTTCAGAAAGAAGTCCAAGTTGAGCGTTAATGTAACGCAGAGTTATATTTATATCAGTCAATGTGACAGAATGAGTCCGAGGTGGAATGTGAAGGGTGTCATGGGGGGTTCCGGGCCTTGTTGGTAAGGCTGACAGCAGATGGGACAAAACTGTTCTTGTGGCGTGAGGTTTTGGTCCTGATGGACCGCAGCCTCCTGCCAGAGGGGAGTGGCTCAAAGAGTTTGTGTCCGGGGTGAGAGGGATCAGCCACAATCTGTTCTGCACGCCTCAGGGTCCTGGAGGCGTAGAGGTCCTGAAGAGATGGGAGATTACAGCCAATCACCTTCTCTGCAGACCGAATGACACACTGCAGTCTGCCCTTGTCCTTGGCGGTGGCAGCAGCGTGCCAGATGGTGATGGAGGAGGTGAGGATGGACTCAATGATGCGCTCCCCCCTGCTCTTTTCTCTCTACACCAACGACTGCACCTCAGGAGACCCATCTGTTAAACTCCTGAAGTCTGCAGATGACACAATGCTCGTCAGCCTCATCCGAGACGGTGACGAGGTTGCGTACAGATGGGAGGTGCAGTCAGAAAAGCCTGGAGATGATGGTGGACTTCAGGAGAAGCCCCTCTCTCTGCCCCCATCGCCATCCTCAACAACACTGTTTCCACTGGGGAAACCTTCTGGTTTCTGGGATCCACTGTCTCCCAGGACCCAAGGTGGACTTCATACACAGCCTCAATCATCAAGAAGGTGCAACAGAGGATGTACTTCCTATGTCAGCTCAGGAAGTTCAACCTGCTTCAACAGCTGCTGATCCAGTTCTACATAGGATTAATCCAGTCTGTTCTATGCACATCCACCATCGTCTGGTTTGGGTCTGCCACCACACAGGACCAGAACAGACTGCAGCGGACTGTAAGGACTGCTGAGAAGATCATTGATGCCAACCTGCCAACCATTCAGGACTGACACACCTCCAGACTGAGGAGCAGGCAGGAAGCATCACTGCAGACCCCTCATCCTGGAGACCACCTGTTCCAACTTCTGTCCTTTGGTCGGTGCTGCAGATCAGTGAATGCCATAACAACCAGATACCAGTGGCAGAAACAGTATACAGCCCAAACCCAGTTCAAACCAGTGTTCAAGTTTCATACAAAAAGTCACGGTCTGAGTACATTAACCTGTCTATCTGTCTATCTGTCTGTCCGTCTGTCTGTCTGTCTCTTGGTGAGCAGACGGTGTGTCCAGGTGTAGGTGAACATCCCCTCCAGTATAACTACACCTTCTGGTACAGCAGAAGAACTCCGAGTCGTCCTGCGAGTTCTCAGAGTTATGAACAAAACATCCGACAGATCGGCACTGTGGCATCGGTACACACACACACACACACACACACACACACACACAGACAAACACTCTGATCACAGCTCAGCAGGTGATGTTAAATGTTTAAAAGGTTATTTAAATGTGATGCTGCAGTTGACTTCCTGTTGATGTTGTTGAAAGCCATCTCATTGGTTGCGGCAGCTGTGACTCAGGTCACGTTTTTAGGAAGGACTTCACACACAGCTGTTATTTCAGGTGTGTTCAGGTACAGGTGACATCATACCTGAAGTTTAAACTCAGACACAGAACATCAGTTTGATTTCTTAAAAGCAAATTAAACAGTCTATTAATCCATTAATCAATGAGAAATGTAATTGGTGACTGTTGATCAATCAAAGCTTCTTCAGTATGAAGTGTTCTTAAGTTTTTATGACTTTGTGTGTGTGTGCGCGTGTGTGTGTGTGTGTGTGTGTGTGTGTGTGTGTGTGTGTGTGTGTGTGTGTTCGTTCGTTCAGGTGGAGCAGTTCTGGAGGTTTTACAGTCACCTGGTCCGACCAGGTGATCTAAGTGGACACAGTGACTTCCACCTGTTCAAGGAGGGAATCAAACCCATGTGGGAGGTATCAACATAAACTGAACTGTACAGTGTGTACTACTGTAGTACTACTGTAGTACTTTACTGTTCTGAATGTAAGAAAATGTGTTTTGAAACTGTGTCAAACTCATATCACAGCTGCTGTTGCAGTCTATCACTGTAACAGTGTTGCATTGTGGGTTGTTTGGAGCATTAACAGATGTTACAGGTGTGATGTGGATCACCAATACTTATTGATCAAGCTGATGGTTTAATGTGGCTGAGAAACGTGTTTGAATGATATTAACAATCAATGTGTCAGTGTTTCTATTGGCTGACCAAACTGTTTTCATTGGCTGTCAAACACAGTGTTTTCATTGGCTGTCAAACACTGTGTTTTCATTGGCTGTCAAACACTGTTTTCATTGGCCATTTAATCAAACTTAATTAACAAAATGTTTAACAAATATTAAATATGATGGATGGACCTGCTGTGTTTGATATTGTTGTTATTACAATTATTAACTTAATATATTAATCAGTGTTTATTAATTTATGGCCCGTCTTCCCCAGGACGAGTCTAACCGCAGTGGGGGGAAGTGGATCATTCGTCTTCGTAAAGGTTTGGCCAGTCGATTCTGGGAGAACATCATACTGGCCATGTTGGGAGAGCAGTTCATGGTGGGGGAGGAGATCTGTGGAGCCGTGGTCTCGATACGCTTTCAGGTATTACAACACTGTCGTACAGCAATACTACTGTTGTATAGCTATAGTACTACTACAGTAAATCCACAGTGAACTGTGACGCAGACGCTAAGATGAAAGCGATCTCTATGAAGCTGAACGATGTTCATCATGTTACATAGCTGCTGCAGACACAGTCCTCCACCCTCTACCTGCACACAGAGAATCACCTGGGCGCAGGAGGAGGAGGAGGAGGAGGACAGGAGGAAGGACTGACGCTGACTGACTGTCTGAACTTCAGTCAGTGTTTTGATGTCAGCAGTATTATTTAATTTGCTGACATGTTGACTTTGATATTCTGGACAGACTCTACGGTCGTAAACATAAATACGTCTGTTAGATGAGACAGTTTTCCTTGTCAGCTCTGTTTCAGGCCTGAACTTCAGGTGTGTCACTTGAACGGAGCTCTTCCAGAAAAGTGTAGCATGCATCTTACAACATGTTTCAGTCAGGAGCGACCAACAGGCTTTTTGAGTTACTGTGAAGAAGGTCTGACCCGGACCTGATAGACCTCAGATCTGGATCAGGATCTCTGCCTGTCTCCCTCAGGAGGACATCTTGTCAATTTGGAACAGAACGTCCAACGACCAAACGACGACGTCCAGAATCAGAGACACTTTAAGAAGAGTCCTGAACCTTCCAACCAACACCATCATGGAGTACAAGACACATAATGACAGCCTCAGGTACGAGAACTTCTACTACTGTAGTACAACTGTAACACACAACCATGAAGTACAACACTCATAATGACGGCCTCAGGTACGAGAACTTCTACTACTGTAGTACAACTGTAACACACAACCATGAAGTACAACACTCATAATGATGGCCTCAGGTACGAGAACTTCTACTACTGTAGTACAACTGTAACACACAACAATGAAGTACAACACTCATAATGACGGCCTCTGGCAACAGTCTCGGGTACTAATACAACAAATACTGTGGCCAAGTGAAGAAAATGCAGCACCGTCTGACCTGTATCCCACTGTGTCATTAGTCGGTCATGAGCCGGGGGCCCTCTCAGTGTGGATGGCCCCCAAAGGTGGCTTACTACTTATCTTATCTGTATGGGTGCATGTGCGTGTGTGTCTGTGTGTGTGTTTCTGTATGTAGTTATGGGGGCGGGAGGGCTGGGTTTTCTTCTCTGTCATTTTTAGCCTCTGTGAGGCACTTTGTGTTGCTTTTTAAGTATGAAAAGTGCCATATAAATAAATAAAGTTTGAAGTTTGTAGCAAATAGAGTCATCTGGTTCATCCTCACCTGTTCAGGTAACTCAGTCTGAACAGAGACAGCTGGACCTGAAGGAACTGAATTTTCACTCATAAATGACAGAATTGACGTACTAAAGAGGCATACGATTCTTTGAGTTACTGGAAGTATTACAACAAACCGTAGAGCTCCTGTATCAGAACCCTTCACAGTGCTAGAACTAAAGAAACAGCTCTAACAGTCTCATCCTGTTTATGATAGAATCCATCACTGGACTGCACCTGCTGTAGCCCAGTGTGAGAGCAATTCTTATTTTACCTTCCACTGAGATTTAAAGCATTGTCGACAGAACTCAAATCTAACATCGAGCCCTTAGCACGTATAAAACATTGTTTTAATGTTTGTTTTAATGTACATCATAAACACACTTTTACTGGCAACAGTACTTTTAGAAACTGTATATATTGTGTGTATACATAGACCTGGGTCTTCTCAAGAGCAACACATCACGTGTAGTTAATTTTCTCATCAGAGTATGACCAATAGTAGGATTTTTTATTCTGTACAAATCTACATATAGACACTTATTTTTCTATTCTGCACCCTGTGTACTTTTTTTTTTATTTTTTTTTACCTCTTTTTGCCAATGTGTTTGCTCTTTGTAATACTCTCTGGCTGTAACGACTACGTTTCCCCGGTCTTATCTTACCTTAATGAGATGGGGTCACTTGGAGGATGAGGAGGAGCAGGTTATACATTTTGTGTCTACAATGCTTTCTTCATGATATTACACAAACTACTGCTGTAACAGCACACAAACTACTGCTGTAACAGTACACAAACTAACATTAACATAGTATTATGCTGTGTTATACATTAGCAAAGCTGGTAAATTGACTGAATTTGACTGTTGGCCAGCAGATAAATGGAGTTGGATAATTTTCTAATGATCAACTCCTAATTTCTACGTTTGTGAGTGCAGACATGGTTATGTGTTAGTTTGATCTGTCCAGTAATAGTACTGAGTGTACTGCTGTATTTTCCTATATTATAGTTGACGGTTCATCACTCGATGTCACAGTTTTTTTTCTCAAGCTGTAGATAAAGGTTGTAGATGGAGTTATCATCTAATCATGATGCTTCGTCCCAGTTTCTGAACGTTTTTGTGGTAGTTCGGTGATCAACGTTAGCTATTTTAACTATTAGCTTGTTCGCCATTCTGTAGCAAAGTGTTCAAAGACGATAGAGGTGAGAGATAACAGGTGCTAAACGTGCAGTGAGAACAGTGCTTCACTGATTGGCCACAGGCGACTGTTCTGATTAGTTTGGACTTTACATCAGAGTAGTTTAAATGAATTTCACGTCTCTGTGGTGCAACCAAACATCAGCTTAAGGTTCAAACTAACCAGTTTTAAGGTGTTGTTTAAAACAGAACCAGATCCTGAGGTTCATCCGGACTGTTTTCTGTTTCAGGGACAACTCGAGCTTCAGGAACACAAAGATTTCCCTCTGAGGACCAATGTGTCAGCTGACTGTCCTCCTGTCCAAGCAGAATGCAGATCATCATCATCATCATTAGCCTGTGTGTGTGTGTGTGTGTGTGTGTGTGTGTGTGTGTGTGTGTGTGTGTGTGTGTGTGTGTGTGTGTGTGTGTGCATGTACGTACGTGTGTACGAGTGTGTTCACTGTTGGCTAATAAAATGACTCAACTGTTTTATTGTTTCATTGTTAATCTTTCTGTTTTATTTGTGTAAATTAAACTGAATGTTAATTCGTCGTTTCTGTTTCATCAAATAAAACGTACAAAGAAACAAATCATGTGTAAACTAATGACATTCAGGTGGGTTTTTCATTATCAATCAGAATCAGAATCAGAAATTGCTTTATTGCCAGGTATGATTTTACACATACGAGGAATTTGTTGTGGTGAAGTTGGTGCAGACACATCTACAAAAATGGAAGTACAAAATACAACAATATAAATATATACACAAGTCTGTTTTTTGTTTGTTTTTTTCTGGAAACACAGTCTGTTTTTTTTTTGTTTTTTGTTTTTTTTTGTTCCAGAAAAAGGTCCAAACTGAGCTTTAATGTAACGCATAGAGTTGTGTGTGTCAATGTGACAGATGAGGCAGAGGTGGAGTGTGAAGAGTGTCGGGGGGGTTCCGGGCCTTGTTGATCAGGCTGACAGCAGACGGGAAAAAACTGTTCTTGTGGCGTGAGGTTTTGGTCCTGATGGACCGCAGCCTCCTGCCAGAGGGGAGTGGCTCAAAGAGTTTGTGTCCGGGGTGAGAGGGATCAGCCACAATCTTTTCTGCACGCCTCAGGGTCCTGGAGGCGTACAGGTCCTGAAGAGATGGTAGATTGCAGCCAATCACCTTCTCTGCAGACCGAATGACACGCTGCAGTCTGCCCTTGTCCTTGGCGGTGGCAGCAGCGTACCAGATGGTGATGGAGGAGGTGAGGATGGACTCAATGATGGCTGTGTAGAAGTGCACCATCGTTGTCTTTGGCAGGCTGAATTTCTTCAGCTGCCGTAGGAAGAACATCCTCTGCTGTGCTTTCCTGATGAGGGAGCTGATGTTCGGCTCCCACTTGAGGTCCTGGGAGATGATAGTTCCCAGGAAGCGGAAAGACTCCACAGTGTCAGTAGTGGAGTCACAGAGGGTGATGGGGGCGGGTGAGGCTGAGTTCTTCCTGTAGTCCACAACCATCTCCACTGTCTTTAGAGCATTGAGCTCCAGGTTGTTCTGGTTGCACCAGGTCACCAGATGGTCAACCTCCCACCTGTAGGCGGACTCGTCGCCATCAGAGATGAGTCCGATGAGGGTGGTGTCGTCCGCAAACTTCAGGAGCTTGACAGACTGGTGACTGGAGGTGCAGCTGTTCGTGTACAGGGAGAAGAGCAGAGGAGAAAGAACACAGCCCTGGGGGGATTCGGTGCTGATGGACTTTATGTCGGAGACGTGTTTCCCCAGCTTCACGCACTGTTTCCTGTCAGACAGGAAGTCTGTAATCCACCTGCAGGTTGAGTCAGGCACGCTCAGCTGGGAGAGCTTCTCCTGAAGCAGAGTTGGGATGATGGTGTTGAAGGCAGAGCTGAAATCCACAAACAGGATCCTAGCGTAGGTTCCTGCGGAGTCCAGGTGCTGGAGGATGAAGTGGAGGGCCAAGTTGACTGCATCGTCTACAGACCTGTTGGGGGTCTAGGAGAGGGTCAGTGATGTCTCTGAGGTGTGAGAGCACAAGGCGCTCAAAGGACTTCATGACCACAGAGGTCAGGGTGATAGGTCTGAAGTCATTAAGTCCTGTGGTCCTTGGCTTTTTGGAAATAGGGATGATGGTTGAGGACTTGAAGCAGGCAGGCACGTGGCATGTCTCCAGTGACGTGTTAAAAATGTCTGGAGACACTGGAAACACTGGAGACAGCTGATCAGCGCAGTGCTGATCTCCTGAAGAGTCTGTTGATGTCCCTTTCATGGATGGAAAGAGTCGTCACTGAGGTGGGTGGGGATGGGGAGGGGAGGGCCTTTAAGGTGGGCCTTGGTGGAGGTGACTGGAGCTGGAGCTGTTCGGAGGTGTCGTAGGGGATGGTTGCTGGACTGTCCCTTTGTCTTTCAAAGCGGCAGTAGAACTGGTTCAGGTCGTTGGCTAGGCGTCGATTGATGGAGTGGGGGGCTTTAGGCTTGTAGTTAGTGATCTGCCTGAGCCCTTTCCAGACAGACGCAGAGTCGTTAGCTGAGAATTGATGTTGGAGCTTCTCAGAGTACAGTCGTTTAGCCTCTATCACCACCTTGCTAAACTTGTACTTCGACTCTTTGTATCTGTCTTTGTCCCCACTCCTGAAGGCCTCTTCCTTTGCCAACCTTAGCTGCCTGAGTTGGGCTGTGAACCAGGGTTTGTCATTGTTGTAACTCACCCTGGTGCGTGATGGAACACAGCAGTCCTCACAGAAGCTGATGTAGGACGTCACAGTCTCCGTGTACTCGTCCAGACTGTTGGTAGCAGTCCTGAACACATCCCAGTCAGTAGAGTCCAAACACGCCTGGAGGTCCTCCACAGCCTCGCTGGTCCACTTCCTTGATGTCCTCACTACAGGTTTGCAGAGCTTTAGTTTCTGCCTGTATGCAGGAATCAGGTGGACCATGACGTGGTCAGAGTGGCCCAGTGCAGCACGGGGGATGGCGTGATAAGCATCCCTGACTGTGGTGTAACAGTGATCCAGAATGTTCTCCTCTCTGGTCGGGCATTTGATAAACTGTCTGTATTTAGGGAGTTCGTTGGTGAGATTACCTTTGTTAAAGTCACCAAGGACAATAACTAAGGAGTCCGGGTTGGTCCGCTCCACACACAGTATCTGGTCCGCGAGCATACGCTGTGCGTCCTGCACGCTGGCCTGCGGCGGGATGTAAACGCCGACCAGAATGAATGAAGCGAACTCACGAGGTGAATAAAAAGGCTTACAGTTAATGATGAAAGATTCCAGGTCAGGCGAACAGTGCTGCTGGATCACTGTCACGTCGTTGCACCAACCACTGTTGATGTAGAAACAGATTCCTCCACCTTTAGTTCTCCCGGAAAGTTCCGTGTCTCTGTCCGCGCAGTGGAGTTGGGAGCCAACAGGAAAGTAAGTTTTAATTACATCATTGAAGTCAGTACTGTAGGGGAATTACCTCTAAATTAATGTTACATTCGTTAATATTACTAGGGGCACCAACCTTCGTCAGCTACGAAGGATTTTGTATATTTGTTAAAGCTGATGTAGTGAACGAATGAATCAACAGTAGATCAGTCTGATAATCTAAGGCGTAAACTCTCAGTACAGGGATTGCTTATATCCAGCTCAAAAGGACACCGTCTGACAACGACTTGTATGCAAAAGATTATTTATTAAACACAATAATGAAATGAATATGAATCATGAATAATACGATAGATTATATGGATGATATAGATTAACATAAACACTGCACAGAGGAACTTATGGCAAGAGGATGGTAAAATGAGTTTGGCGATAGTGAGAAGTAGGTTTTAAAGGGAAATGGGGACGTGAATATGAAGTTAATTTGTTGAATGAACGATTCAGAGAATTTAGACAAATTGACAATATTTCAACCTCACGGACCAACTCTTATTCAAACTACTTTGTCAGCGATGTTCCTGTAGAGGTCTGCCCCGAACTAACACGAAGAGGCTCCGCGTAGCCGTCCGTCACTCTGGCCCGTACAGCAGTCTGCAGGACGAATCAAGCGAACCGCTGATGAGAGCTGGTGCTGGACAGGGATGTCTCGGGAGCTGAGGGTCTTCGGTGTCGGTTACAGACGAGGAACGGCTTCTGATGGTTCTTTAACCCGGACCAGCGGGTCAGCAGCAGGCTACAGGTCTTCGGTGCGGTCAGTTAGTTGTTGGCCGTTTGGCAAGGCTTTTGATTACTAATAATAAGATTGAGAAACTCTTCGATGGCCGGTCGAAAATGTCTTCAAAATTATTATTACGTGACTAGACTTTAACAACAAAAATAGAAATTATGCGGCTTGGCGTGGCGAGCAAAAATGAAAGTTTCACGAAGATTAGAAAAGTGCGTTTTCTGCAGAATTAAATCAGGCCACTCTGTGTAGTTGTGAGCAGCAACAAAAAGACTGAGAAAACGACGGAGCGGAAAATACTTGAAAACTAAAGACAAAGAACTTAACACGAAAACTAGACTAACTGAAAGAAAGGAAAAACAAGAAGTAGACGAAAAGGAAAAGAAAACTAGAACTAGACGAAAAAGAAAACTGAAATGAAGTCCGCTACGTGCGACTACTTTATCATCGCTCCAGGGCGTGTCTAATCAATAGGACGTCACGCATGTAGGATGGTTCGCAGACGCGCAACGTGATTTCATCCTACAGAGCGAGAATTAATTATTGATTCATACGAGGGACTCATCTGCTTCTCACTATGGTCAATCGAATATATTTTAAATGATCAATTTTCAATGGCACTTCAACAACAACATGCGCGATCACTACATGCGTTAGACAATTCTTATGAATAACGACAACATTAAACAATGAACATGGTAACATTTTCTAACACTAATCCTGATAAACATGATGACTAAGAGTATAACTACCTTAATATGATGAAGGAATAAAGAAGGGCAGACTATATTTGCCGAAATGATTATCGCTATTATGGTTACTTATTAATAAGAGTATCCCGCTAAGCACATTCAACCTAACCGCTATGAACCTCTAGATGGCGCTATGGTTACATGGTAGAAATTCAGAGAAAACCTTTGAAACAGTTTAATTCACAGTTTCGTCATTCTGTAAGTTAGAAGAACCAGGAAAGCATTGTTATTGTACTGATCACGAGCTTAGCAATGTAATAACATCTACGGTTAAATCAAACATTGAGATTTGGTTAATTTGGTAGGTTAAGCAAAAAGGCACACAGACATACAGAACAGTTTGCTTCAGGAATGTTTAATTTACAACCCATCAGCATTATCTGGTTTGAAGATTCCTTTGAGACATGGCATTCGTCCATCCAGGCAGTTTTATTGTCCTTAACTCCCATGAGCTATCAAGAAAGAGTTAGCACCTCCATGGGAACGTCTTGACCAGATGTAAATTAGAAGTAAAAGTGTTGTCAGTGACTCTTGTTGCCCTGAAAGAGTGTGATAAGAGGTCTCTCAACCAGACATCCTGTCTCTGCCTGGTTCACACCTTTCTGTGAACCTTCCAGATGGTCAATAACTCTTAAAAGTCTGATTGTTTTATCACTACACTTCTCCTGAGCAATGCAAAGAGGTTAGAAGAGGGTCAGCTACAGACCAGTTCTGCTACAGTACGGTTATACAGTTGAAAGACAACCAATAAATTAGAGGAATGAAAACAGTAAGTATAAATTCCCTGTGATAGAAATGAAAACTGACGCTGACCCCTAGTGGCCACTGTGTGTATTAAAGGTCTTTTGGCTTTGGCAGGTCAGTACTGAGTCAGACACTTCCCACTGTGACTCAGTGCATTTCATCAGTGCAGCGCTTTGACCCAGCTGGCACCACCTTCACCCATCACACTACACAGATCCATTCCATGCTGTTCCAGGACATTCCAGGCAGGTTAGTGCAGGTCTAATCCTGCCTCTATTCCTGGCTGCAGACCAGCTGGGAGCTGTGATCTCTGAGGATGGACTTAATCCAGATGAGGATTAACAGATCAGCTTCCACTCAGCGCATCACCACACACTGAAACGCAACACATCCGAAGCACCACAGAACACTGAAACACTAAAGAACTGAAACACGTAAGAACACTGAAACACTAAAGAACTGGAACACCACAGAACACTGAAACACTAAAGAACTGAAACACGTAAGAACTGGGACACTAAAGACCTGGAACACCACAGAACAGGGTACGTCTAAGTGCTGAAAGTGGGAATTGGATTTGCTTGAGGTTGTAGAAGAAGACCAGAAAAAATCCAAATAAACCTCATAACAGAACCAAAACAGAAGATTTTCACCTCTCTTATTTCAGAGGTTTTTTGAATGAAGTCTGGTCTGCTTGTTCAGTGGAGTTTGTTTAAATCTGTTCAGTGCACAAACTGTCAAATGAAATTCAAGGTTCACCTGATAAACCAGTCTATTGATTAGTCATTGATTAGTGTGTTCATAGGGTCACTTGTCTTTACTTGTCTTGTTTTCTGTCTGTTGTTAGAAAATCTAACTTTTTTTTTGGTGATTTTCTTGTCAGAATCAATCGTTTGAATCTGTTTGTGTGTTACTCTGTGTGTGTGTGTGTGTGTGTGTGTGTGTGTGTGTGTGTGTGTGTTACTGTGTGAGATTTCAGTCTCACACTTAAGCGTGGTTTAGGCTTCTGCGTCGCGTCGACGCCGTACCTACGCCGTCGACGCAGACCCCTACGCGGACCCTACGCCGTAGCCTGACGCGCACCTCCAAAAAATCCTGACTACGCGTCGCGTCGACGCGTAGTGACGTCAACGTCGAGGACTGTGATTGGTCCGTTCAGAACGTAATTTTCGGTTCAGTCGCAGCCCGATGGTCGCAGCGCAACAACACCGCCATTTTCAAAGTTTCTGTGGTGAGAGCTACAAGAAAAACTGGACCAAGCCGAAGAAAGAATTATCGAGGAGGTACGCAAGTACGACCACCTCTACAACTCCTCTTCGCGGCAGCAAGAGCCCCCCGAAACCATACAAAGACACAGCCGCACCCCCCTAGCGGCTTGGCGGTGAATTGCGGAGCAACGCGTTCCCTCGACGCAGAACTACGAATGCTCAGTGACGGCGTAGGGTGTACGCCGTAGGTACGGCGTCGCCGCGACGCAGAAGCCTAAACCAAGCTTTACCTCTCTACAGGTAGACTGTCAATGATGTCATCAGTCAGGAAGCAACATTTTGTGTGAGGAAATGACCTCAGACAGCCTCAACAGCCAAGGCCAGACCTTTTCTCTCTCTCTCCCACACACACACACACACACACACACACACACACACACACACACACACACTAAGTCATCCTCTCATTGCAGATTCTAACCTCCAAACTTCTTCCTGAACTCTAAACAAGATTTAAGTAAAGCTGCTCTGTGTGTGTGTGTGTGTGTGTGTGTGTGTGTGTGTGTGTGTCTCTCTCTCTCTCTCTCTCTCTCTCTCTCTCTCTCTCTCTCGTTTGACTTGACATCAGCACTTTCTGCAGCTCAGCGGTTGTTCATCAGTTTGATTTTTTCTTTTATCTCAAATTGAAGCTTTATCTGGACAGATGAACCTCTGAGGTAAATAAATGACGTGTGTGTGTGTGTGTGTGTGTGTGTGTCTGTGTGTGTGTGTGTGTCTGTGTGTGTGTGTGTGTGTGTGTTTGTTTTGATGAATCGATTGTCTCCTTTCATGTAAAGGTGCTTTCATATAAAACAGTTTTTTCGTGTGTTGCAGAGTCCAGTAGAAAACACTGTGCTGTGTTCTGTACACTGAAAGTCATTAGAAGTTATCAGTTCTGGTAACCAGCTGCTGATCTCAGCTCAGTTAATGGGCTGAATATTTCTGCATTTCTTAAAATTAAATACAGAATATTTATGAGCAACTTGATTTCTTTTCAGCGTTAGTTCAGGTCAATTTGACAAGTTCTGTCATGCATTTTTTTTTAAAATAAAACTACTAAGTTTTATTTAATAGAACTAAAAAGAGTATCTAATAGAACAATTAAAGTTTGATCTAATGAAAATGAAGTTAAATCAGCCAGTCAGATAGCTGCAGGTTGTTCTGACAAATCAAATGTACAGCTTTCGTGTGTGTGTGTGTGTGTGTGTGTGTGTGTGTGTGTGTGTGTGTGTGTGTGTGGATTAAAGGTGTCAGCTGAACATCCTCATGTCTGATTTCACCTTCAAAGATGACATCATGAACACAAGTTCAAATGTTACAGATCAGAATTGCTCTAATTGCCAAATGTGCAGTGAACACAGGAAGTTGTCTTGTTACAGTGGAATGAAAAAGAAACTTAAAAGTTCACGTTAACAACAAGAATTACAGTGTGGCATGCAAACGTTTCCAAACTCTTGGTCCTCTTGAGGTAGTCCATTGTGGATTTTGAGTTGTTGTAGAAGCCCCCCTGGTCACATGAGATGAGTGTGTCCCACTTCAGGTCACTGGAGATGGTGGTGCTCAGAAACTTAACATATGCCACCACCTTCACAGCTGTTGTTGATGAGTAGTGGGGGATGTGAAGGTGCATGTTTCCAGAACTCCATGACCTTCTCCACTGTTTTGCTGATGTTGTGCTCCAGGTCATTATCTGAACACCATGCTGCCACCTGTGACACAGTGTTCCTGTAAGCTGACTCATTGTCGTCCTTGATGAAGCAGAGGACTGTGGTGTCATCAGCAAACTTTACTAGCTTGATGGCAGGTTGGATGGAGGTGCAGGAGAAGTCATGGGGCGGAGTCACAACCTTGTGGAGTGCCGATATTAGTGGTATGGAGGGTTGACAGGTGGCTGCAAAGCATCAGGGTGGGGGACCAGTCAAACCTAGTGGAGTGTGTTTAGAAAGCTGCTTGAATAACACTCTAGCATTTATTGGCCTTCTTCAGGTTCTGTCTAGCCAGCCTGAATGTATCAAAGTCACCCTCCCTGAATGCCTGTTCTGTGTGGCGTAGCTTGGTAGTTCACTTAAGAGATGACACGACTAGAAATCACAAGTTCCTTTAAAGTATTTTTTTAGTCTACTACTGATCATCTCCCTGTGATGGTGTAAACAATACTCACATTAGGCCTCAGGTTCCTTTTCCTTTCCTTGCAAATGTAATAACTCTAGTGTGTGCACGCCGTAGATTGTCGGGGTCCCTCACAGTTCAGTTCTGCCTTTTTCATTCAATCAACATCACATTATTAACAAGGTTATTATTATGTCTGTGAGAGAGAGAGAGAGATTTAAAAATAAGACTTTTGCCTATGAAAACTCTAACCAGTGGACGTGGCTATGACTCAATGTCAAATTGAGTTGAGCAACTCTGAAACAGGTTGAGTGCTTCCGAACCGGTGTCCGGGAACAGTGCCTGCCTTTGAAGCCAATTTAAACTAATTGCAACTTCCCGGTCTGACAGGGGCCCAAAAAACATTTTTCCAAACACAATTGTGGGAAAAGGAGCTGCTGTAAAATGGTGGATGACTTTATTTTCAACTGTCACAACCCCTGCAAAACGATTTCTTTCACTGTCAGAACTTGATCTAGTCTAGATGACAAAATATTTTATCCAATTTCAAGTTAGCGGAGGGCTAAACTAGAAGTTGGCCAGCTTGACTCTCAGGTGGGCATGCGTTAGGGGCACTGGGGCCAGTGGAGGACTGACCAAGCTCTGGAGGACTGACTTGGTGATTCGAGTGACTTGAAAACCCAACTCTGTTTAGTGAGTGACTCATATGAACTCTCCCATCACTACCTTCTCCCCCGGGCTTCAAACTTCACCATAAAAGATAATGCCTTGTTTTCTGTAACTGACATCCAGTCACTTAACGTGTCAGATTCCTTTGTCTTTTTTCTAACTGAAAGCATTGCGTTGAATTTGATCATGGCTGTTGTCATTGATCATAACCCCTAGACAATCTCAGTCTTCTTTTGTTATGTAAAGAAAGAAGATGGTCATATACCTAAAGTGCACAGTGAAGCCTTAATGGCATTGTAATTTAGCCTGTTTCTGATGAGACTTCAAATTTAAAGTTTCTCAGTTTCTTATTCCTATAAAAGCCCTTTCATGTGAACCATTGTGACTCCTATGACAAATATTTGAGTCATAAAGCTATAAAGATTTTCTTATCCTCTTTTTTTTTTTTACCTTTGCTGGGTCGATGCCCATAATTCTCTACTGCTAAGGTTACAGCTGTTTAAGGTGAGTAGATTATTTAACAAAATAATCCAAAAACTGTTTACTACTCTACTATAATTCACCCAGCAAATATTCTGCTGTTTTTTAGATTTCACATTGTGCTTGCTGCCATTAAAATTATACTTGATTCTTGATGTAAAGCCTACGCACGTTACATACGTGATAAAATCACCTACATTTTTCTTTGTGTCTTTTTATTGGATTTTAATTGTTTATTTATTTTTTTGGTGGCTTTTGTTGTGGTTTCACAGGCTCGGTCCTGCCAGGCAGCCTATAGGGCTACACCAATGGGGTGTCTCGCTCTCAGCCCTCTTATCTCCTAGTGTTGTCCTCAAAGGGCTGTCCTCAGCAATTGGACACTCCAATTTGTCAGCTTAAAGGAATACCCCTTTGGCATGTGAATGTCAATCTTCATTTGTCCAAGCTGCATCACATAGTGTTGAGCAAAAGGTCTCTCTCAAGGGTGACTTCCCTGGTGTCACCCCCCGATCTTACAGATCCATTTTGTGCTCTTTCTGTTGAGTGGTGAGTGTTCTGTGGAGAATTTTGTACTGCATTGTTCAGTTTACTTTAGATTTCACAGAGGAACTTGACAAGTTTGAACTCCTGAGAATGTGATTTGAACTTGTTTGGACTCTGTTTTGAGAAAAACTGATAATCAGATAATCCTGTAACAGTGACATGTTTCATATAAACATCACTTTATAGATAACATTAAAAGCAGGATCAGACTTAAAACTCAGATATTAATGTGAGTGTAAACATACTCTGGGTAATGACACCTGGATGATGTCACCAGATGACAGTTGTGTTCAGGTAGATGATGGTCTTCAGGATGGGGATGACATGCCCTTTCTGCCCCTTTCAGCTTGTGTTAAGAGCGATAGCATTGTTGCTATACTTAGCATTCTTAGTGCTCTTTAGCATTAGCTAATGGTGTCAGTCAGCATTAACCTGTGAAGATTTAGAGGTCAAAGGTCACAGAAATCAGCTTGGTTCAATCTGTGACTGACTTGGTCCAATCACAGTCTGAGGACAAAAAGCAACAAACTGTTAGATTTTTGATATAACTGTCAATGCTATGATATGTCGCAGTATTGTCTTTGATAAATACTCATAGTATTGTATTTATTACTGTAAAGTGTGTGTATATCAGATAAACTGCACATATGCATTAATTTTTCTAAATGTATTAAATGTATTTTGTACTTCTGCTGGAGTTGCACTACTGGACTCAACGTCTATATATTAGCAATAGTACTTTTTTATGGCAGTAGGATTTTTATGGCATTTACTATTTTTTATAATCTCTACAAGTGTACATATACACAGTTTTTCTATTCTGTATCCTGCATACTTTTTATTTTGACCCCTTCATGCCAATGTGCTTGCTCTTTGTAATACTTGCTGGCTGTAATGACTGAATATCCCTGGTGTGGGATCAATAAAGTCTTATCTTATCTTATCTTATCTTATCTTATCTTATCTTATCTTATCTTATCTTATCTTGTCTTATCCTCTACAGTCTGGCATGTTGTGCTTATTTGTAAATAGCTTTTTCATGTAATCTATAATGTTTGTGTTTTTCTCTTTGATTGTTAGGATGTGGAATAGTTAGTTTTGTAATTCCCTGTTTTATTTTGTAGCCATCCCTCGTGTGTCAAAGTTGACTTGACTTCCTGTGTTTTCCCGCCCTTGTGATTGTTTGATCGTGTTCACCTGTGTCTGATTAGTCCTCTTCCCTTGTCTAAGTCAGTGTGTTTGTCTGTGTGGCGTCGTACTTTATGTCCTTTCCTTTCCCGTGATTCTCGTGAGTAATTCTAGTTTAGTCCCTGGTTTCTCTGTTTGTTAGAAGATTGTTGTGTTTCCCTGGAATTGCTTTTGTTTTTGGATTTTCTACTTAGTTGAATTTAGTTTGCCTTATTTTGTAAAATGAGTTATTTGAACATCTTCTGCTCTGCCTTTGTTAGTCTGCACAATTTGGTTCACTTCCTTGTTTTTTGCTCCACCACAAATGGTAACATTGATTTATTCAAACAGTTCTTGATCCTCAGTTCTCTGGGCTTTAAAAAGAAAACTTAACTTTTTTTTCTTTTGAGTTGCTGGATTTGTCTGAAAAAGATCTGAGTTCCACTCATAGTGTTGGAAACTTTAAACATCAAAGCTCTTCAGCCTGACTACTGATCAAAATGTTGTATAGTCATATTTATTTTATCTAATCATATTTGGCTGTTTTCATGTTTGGAAATGTTCTCTGTTTCATTCGTTGTCTCTTATTTCTATTATTGGATGGATTATTTCACTTGAATTATTTTCATTTTTTCATGTTCATGACTCTCCAGTCGTTCTACTCATTAAATTGGTTCTAATTATTAATTCATAATTAATTCATCAGTCAACTGTAAATAACTGTCCTGTATCAAAGGATCAATATTAATGCAGTTCAATGGAAAAAAAAAAAAAGTAAACTGAAAATGTCAAGATGGTTACTTGTCCGTGCTCACACTGCTGACCTGACACTGTAGTTCAGATCAAATTCAACATTTTGTAAGTGAACTTGTTTCCTCTGATAAAGAATTGATTTGTGTCTCTGAATGTCACACTGATCTTTTTTTTTTTTTTTTTTTTTGAATGACTTCAAACCTAAACATTGTTCGAGTCCAATTGTCAAGTTTGCAGACAACACAGCAGTGGTTGGCCTCATCAGCAACAAAGATGAGTTGGCCTACAGGGAGGAGGTCAATTACTTGATGTGGTGTGGCAGTAACAACCTGGCACTCAACACGGAGAAGAAAAAAGATCATTGTGGATTTCAGAGAGACCAATGCAGCAGACAAATCCTCATCCATATTAATGGGACAGAGGTTGAGTGTGTCTCCAGCTTCTGTTTCTGGGTGTCTACATCTCTGAGATCCTGTCGTGTGCCCTTAACTCTTGAACCCTGGTCAAAAAGCTCACTAGTGTCTTTTCTTCTTGAAAGTCAAGAGGATCCATGTATGTCCTCATATTGTGTTGCACTTCTGCCACTGCATCATCAGGAGCAACTAATCTCACTATGGTGTGAAAACTGTCTTGACAGGAGAGCCCTGCAGAAGGTAGTGCAAACTACCCAATGCACCACAGGTTCACCCTATCACTGAGGCTGTCCTGTGCAAGCAGTGTCTGCGGAAGACAGGTGGCATCGTCTGGGACACCTCTTACCCCAATCAGGCTGTTTGCCCTCCTCCCCTCTGGGAGGGGTGCTGCAGGATTCTCCATTCCAGGACCAGCAGACACAGGAACAGTTTTTTCCAGGACCAGCAGGCATAGGAACAATTTTTTCCAGGGCCACTTGGCTCAGGGGTGGATTTTTCCAGGACTGGCAGGCTCAGGCTTTGGCTGGGGAATAGATGTTTCCTTGTTGCCACCTTGCTGAACTCTGCGCACACACACACCTTCCTCATCCTGAAACTGTCTTCTCGTCTCCAGCACAGACCACCTTGCTCACACCCTCCACCAGTCATTTGAACTGTGACTGTTTCTTGCCCTGGAACTGCCTCTGCCTCAGTGGCTGCAGGTTCCCACTCCCTCACCATTACCACACTACCGCACATACACTCACCTGAACTATTTAGGCCCTTAGATGCATATTGGATACTTATACTGCTGTCAGTGTCTGACCTCTAGCTTTTTAATGCTGTATTTATACTGCTGTCTATACCGCACATATATGACCTGTGTTGCACTTCTGGTGAGATGCTGAACTGCATTTTGTTGCTTCAGTATTTGTACTTGGTGGAATGATAATCCAGTTGAATGTAATCTAATTTAGTTGTTGTTGTCTTTATCGTCAAAAAAAAGACTACTGAGACATTTTTAGTTTGAAGAGTTTTTATTCTAAACTCAAGTAACCTGTTTTTATTTATGTTGTTTCTAGTGTTGATTGCAGGTCGCCAGGATGCAGCTTCCCAGGTGGTTGTTAGAGGCGTGTCTGTGGTTGCTATGCATTACAGAGGTCTGGACAGTGACCTTTAAACTGGCTCTGATTGGTCCATGGTCATGTGACCCCATGTTCTCCCGGGCTATGCCAACAGCAGCGGCCAACCTGGCGTTATCACGGTTACGGAGCGACAGCAGTCTGAGCAGAGGATTCTGGTACGAAGTGAAACTGCTGGAGGAGGACTGCTCTGCCTCCAAAGGTTCGTTAACAAATCAACTCTGGAGCAGAAGCATTTATTTAGAGAGTGGAGACTTTACCAGGAAACTTAATTAAACTAAGCGTTGTTTGATTGTAAATAGTTCCGCTCTATGTTCATTAAAGTGGAACATCAGTTAACAAACGACAGTCAATGATTCAAACAATTAATGAGCAGCAATGTTCATACAAGGACTGAAGACTTAGATTTTATTAGATTATCATTTGTTGAATTGTGAGATAAAAATATCAAATGCTATAAATTTGGCGTTATTAAAGCTGAGGAACTTTTTTTAAGTTATGACAAAAGATGATTACAAATTAATTTTTATTCCAAGTCCCATTTCTCATTAAAGTTTTTATTGTTATCACCTGTGACTGTTCTTCTCTGGTTTTATTTCAGCTCTGATGGAACTTGGTGACATAGAGGGTTATGGCCACACCTATATTGGACCATTTAACCCAGTTCTCTGTCATGCTGCTTCCTTATTGGCTCAACATTGGGAGGCGGGGCTTGCCTCTCCAGGCTGTCTGGACGCTGATTGGCCGAACCTGCCTCCTATCACGCCGCCCAGCAGGGTCCTGTTCACTGTGCTCAAGTTCTTCCAGTGGGCGCACGTCGCTGTCATCTCAGGTGAGCGGGTGACGGCGTCCATCTGTGACGACTCTCATTCATCCAGGTCACGACACTTCCAAACATTTTACAAAGGCAGCTGGAGTTGCCTGAGGTCCTAGATATTTTGCCTCTTACCCAAGTGTATTCTTTACTCCAACTGGTGGAGAGCGCCAAGCATTTATCCTTATGCATGGGGCGACATCAACCTGAAATGGTGATGTCACTGCAGAGGGCATGGTCTAACCTCAGATGATGATGTCACTGCAGAGGGCGTGGTCCAACTCATCTTTGTTGCTGATGAGGCCTTACCCTGACATTAAAATATTAATATCCTGTAAATGATAATCCAGCAGTGTGACAGTCCCACAGTTTATAAAAGGGATTTATTTTGAAATTCAATCCCACTGACTTTCACATCATCTGTATTTTTAGGGTAGGGTGTCAGGTAGTTAGTGTCATTAGTGATCATGTGAGATAATCACGTTTTCAACTTGTAACCTAATGTGTACTTGCCTCATTTATATTCATCTTGTCTCACTCTGTCTCCTCTTCCTGCTTGGTCATCAGCTCCATCTGACCTATGGGAGAGCACTGGACAGGAAGTGGCCTCTGCTCTCAGAGCTCTGGGCCTACCAATTGGTCCGGTGGTTACCATGGAAACAGGGAACAAGGGCGGAGCTCAGGAGGCGCTCAGAGTGGTCAGAGAGGCCGACAAGGTCAAAGGTCAGAGCTGAAAGATGAAATCTGATTGTTCTCTTAAAAATTTTTCACTTTTAAAAAGTGAAGCATTCATACATTTTCCTCTCTAAATGTGACTAATTCACAATAATTCTTATTCTATTTAGTATTAGTAATTAGCATTAGAGTCATTCTGGGGCTGCATGCGAATAATAAATGTTCCTCTCTTCATATTAAACAGGTCAGTAGAGTCCAGACATTATGGAAATTCTTTCATCCACTGAGAAACAAAAGAAAAGTGATTCTGTAAAATGTGATTTTAATAATCTTCAGATGGAAATCGACATGAATCTGTTCCAGTTTTACAGAAGATTTAACATTTAAAACAATAAAAACAGTTAAAGTAATGAGCTCCATTTTTCGTTTTGTGTTTCAGTGGTGATCATGTGCATGAGCTCTGTCTTGATTGGAGGAGAGGATCAGAGAGAGCTGCTATTGGCTGCTTTGGACATGGGGATGGTTTCAGATGGTTATGTGTTTATTCCATATGATGCACTGCTGTACGCCATGCCGTACCAGGTAACTGATCACTTTCCTACCAAACAGATCCATCAAAAGCTTCATCAAACTGTGTCTGCATTACTTCCAGATCAGAGTTTTTATTAAAATCAGTTTAGTTCCACCTGTGACATGAGGGGGCGCTACTGCTTAACATTTCATTTTACTTTTTACTGCACTGCCACTTGCTACATGTTGTAGTTTCTATACAAACATAACGATGATGGACTGTTCCATACTTTTCCTCAAGTGAAAAATAATCTTTAATCCTCAAACAGTTAAACCTTTTGACCTCAAACAGGAAGTCCTCTTTCAGAATAAAGTTCATTAGAAGCTGAATTTTCTTGCTGCTTCCTGGTTCTCTTCTCTGTCCAACCAGGACACAGTTTTCCCTCAGCTGACCAATAGCACACAGCTTCGTCACGCCTACAGCTCCGTTCTGACTGTTTCAATGGCGTCTGACCAGAGTTTCTACGAAGCTTTCCGTCAGGCTCAAATCAACCGAGAGATCCGGTCTGCTGTGGCTGCTACTGAGGTAAATATGCAATGACTACAAAAGCAACTACACAACTACTACATGAACACCACATACTTCATAGCAACTACATAAACAACAACAAATATACGACAACACAGGATGAAAGCAACAGAGATCCGGTCTAGTGTCGCCAGCAGGGGGCACCAGAGAGGAGTGCCCCCTGACTGTTTTTTTTTTTTTTTTTTCTCCGTCGTTGGTGTCAGTTCAGTAATCAATGTGGTCAATGGAACTCCATCTTCAGGCTTTTAGAACACACTGAGATTATTGGGATATTTTATCTGTTGTCAGTTTGCTCTGACTTCATTATGTGTTACCTTACATGTGTTTGGAACAGGAATGCAAGATCAGTCTACATAATGGCTTTGAATTTACTGCTGCACAATACTCCTGTTTTTTGTATTAATTTCGGTCATCAGGATAGCTTATATCTAATAGTTACAAATATTTACAACAATTTGACACGGTTTTACAGTCCAGCAGGCAGCAGACTTGAACAGCAACATCCTGTCAAAGCAGCCACAGCCGCTACAGTCAACACCATGAACTAATGATGAAGAGGGAGAGGCAGCACCTGGAGGCAGGCTAGAGATCATGTGACCCATGACCAGTTCATCATAGTTTGGAATAATGCAGCACAGTGACAATCCAGAAGTTTCACAGAGGAGATGAGTGAAGCCTCAACATGGATTGGTCTGTGTGTTTGTCTCCAGAGGAGTTCAGACACCTCACTGATCGACCACAGAACTGTAGAACATTCTCTCTCTCTCTCTCTCTCATATATATATGTATAACGTTGTTTCTTCTTGAATTTTGTCTATAGGTGTCTCCACTCTTTGGGACCATCTTTAACATGGTATACTTCGTTGCTAAGGCAGTGGAAGAGCGTCGTCAGAAAGGGGGCGGGCGATGGGTGACAGGCGATCAACTTGTCCAATCAGATGGAGGCTTTAATTTTCAGGGCTTCAATCAGGTCAGAAACCTTTTAACATTCAACCAAAAAAATAATGAAAAACATATCTGACTACATGCTAGTTGACTGAATGGACCTGAGCTGAAACTGCAGCCACAATGGAAGATAATAAAAGAATAAATAAACTGAAATAAAGTTTGAATTAAAAGCTGAGGTCTTTAGACAGAACTTTACAGTAAAACCTGGAAACTCAAACCTAGAAATTTAAACTTGGAAAAACTAACCAACCAGTTGTAAATAGATTGTGCTGGGCTTCAGTTTGAAAGTGCTATAGATAGTTTGATAATCCTGTTTCATGACACAGATGTCAAAGGAAAGATGAGCAGTAAAAACAGTTCTAAAATATGTTGGGAAGAAAACAAAATTTCTCTCTCCGCAATGTGTTTTAACTAACCCTAACCCTGTTTTCTATACTTAAGGTTTGAGTTTTGGGCCCAATGTGGATTTCTTGATTATTTTTGGTTAATACCTACTTTGTTTCTGTTGGAGTCACAAAATATTACAAGCTAAAACAGACCACAATAAAGGCAACATTTTGTTGAAAAGAAAAGAAAAAAAAGGAGCTAAACCAGTCTCAGTCCAAAAATAAAAAAGAGGTCTGGTTCTGTGCAGAACTACAAAAGTATGTGCTAGCCCCAATGGCAGAAATCTTGCCACGTCTGTACGAGTCCAAAAAGTTCATGTCATTAGACTCTGGCAGTGGATTTCCAAATTCATCCCAGAGCTCTCAAAAGCAGGACAACCACCCTCTGAATTGAAGGTGAAGGTAGAATAGCTGTGGGGAACAGAGTCCAAAAATCCACAATCAAGCAAGGTCCAGGGGAAAAAAATGAAGCAAAAGTCCAAACACACAGGAAAACAATGGGGAAACTCTTGACACAACATGTACAAGGACGAACTGGCAAATACTGAGGGACACACAGACTTAAATACACTGGGAAGGAAGGCTAATGGGGAACAGGTGAAACAAATCAAGCAAACAGAAGGGTTGGAAAACGCAGGAACTAATGCAAAAGATGACACAAAGTCAACTTTCAACATGAAATAGGAAACAACACTTTGTTGCCCCACTGAAGGTTTTACTAGTATGGATTAGTTTTGTTTTTTTTTTCTGTTGTTCTGGACATTTTTGGTAAATTCAGTGAATTTCTCTTCCCAGTCTCAATGTTAGCATGTATTTCAGTTGTAGAAATTAAGTTATATACTCACTCACCAACATCAAACTTTGAAAAATAACTTGAATGTAGTGCAGCAGCTTACAGAGAGACAAGGAATCACGTCTGTGAGTTCCAAAAGTTTTATTTTTGGTCATTTAATTTACATCCTGTATGTTTTTGGTTAAACCCATTTGATAATGCAGCTTGGTCTTTCACTGAGGAAAACTGAAAGTGATTACAAGATGTTGCGTACTCAGATATTCTTTTTAGCATTAAACCACTGTGTCGGTTCTCTGAAATATGAAGTTCCTTTAGAGATATCAGACACGTGTCTAGTCCGTAAGCTGTTTTTATTTTAGTTACATCATCAGTCACATGATAACCAACAAGTGGATGATGACAATGGTGTGAGTTCCTTCATCAGCTCGTCTTTGACTTTCTTCTGTATTTTTTTCTTAGGTGTTGTATGGAGGCAAACAAGGGCGTGGCTTGCAGGCCAGGTATGTGGTGTTGGACATCGATGGTGACCGACTTGTGCCGACACACTTGCTTGCCCCGATGAACACTGATGGGACGCTTGGAGGTCTGAGGCCGCTGAGTCGCTCTTTCATCTTCCCTGGAGGAAGACCCCCCACTGCCAGCTTCTGTTGGTTCAGTCCAGAAGAGGCTTGCAGCGGCGGTATGTTCACTGACCTGCAGTGAGGGTGGGGGCCTTGTCTAATGTGCATTCAGTCCACAGGAGGTCTGCAACAGGGGTGTGTTCACAGACCTGGACTGTGGGTGGGATCTTTGTCTAACGTAGAATCAGTCCTGAGGAGGCCTGCAGCTGAGGTGTGTTCAAGGACCTGCACGGATGGTGGACACTAACCTAGATTCTTCCAGCTGTATCCACAATGGGGTTTTCAAGTGCTGCTGGGAAAGTTCAGGAAGTCTATGTTGGCTATGGTCTGAGATCTGTTGATCGCCCCTACTGTCGATCATGATAAAGTATATATGGTTTAGTTTCATTGATCCAGGAAGTTTTGTGTCAGCAGGAATTGAAGCACATGAAGATGTTTTTATTTTCTGTGTTAATCTGCAGGTTTGGACATGGTGACAATGTCCTTTGTCCTTCTGTTGCTCTGCACTCTGATTGGAGCTTTATATTCCTGTATCAGGTGAACACACACTCATAGACACTCACATAAACACAGACAGACACTTTTTGTGCTCTGTCAGTCTGTCTGTAGCTGAGCAAAATAAATCACTGAAGTTATCGACGAAGTGGAGTCTGATCTGGAGCTAACACTGGTACCTGTACTAATAATAATGATACTACTACTGCTAATGATAATTATGTATGTGTTCAGGAAGTACAAGAGAGCAGCGAACATCACCAAGCTCATCTTGACTCTGGACGACATCGTCTTCATTGACACTCAAGTCAGCAGGAAGGTTAGAACCCTTTTTCTTTACTAAACTACCCATTAACACTTCTACTTATACTGGTACCAGTAATAGTACTTCCTGTCACAAGTACCCGTGATAGATAGATAGATAGATAGATACTTTATTCACCCCCAAGGGAAATTCACAACTAGTTACAGCAATTAGTCTTTATACTAGTATCAGCACTACTATTTACTCTGTGTTGGTACTAGATCTAATACTAGTGCTAATGGTTTATACTGGTACCAGTACTAGTGCTGACTTCATGTTTACTTCAATGAACTACCCACAAAATGTCTTCACAGTAGTGCTATTTGCATCAGTTTGTAACAGTTGGAACCCAGTATGCATTACAATATTAATAGTTGTAGGAAGAATGCCTTAAAGAATACCAAAATATGTAATGATAGTTAATAAGCCTTAACTCAAAATGGGCACCAAAATTAGTGCAGGCCTATGTCATGTTATCACAAACAATCAATATTTAGACATTGACCTTCACCTCACGGTCTCACCCTGGTAAGATCGAGTCACCCCTGCACGGACCAGATTTCTGTCTAAAGGGTCCGATTCTCAGTCCTACAGTTTTACCCTAATAGGTTATAACTGAGAACTATTTAAGTTGGTGGTGAGGAGACACACCTAGCTTCTAACTACCTACACCTCACATTTACCCTGCGCCCACTGATACTGCCTGACTGAATAGCCCTTGAGTCAGGATTAAGATATCAACACTTACCTGCCCAAAAGCTTTTCTAACATGTGGTTAATGATTGAAATGGTCATAGTTTGATTTGGGCATCAAACCACTTTGTTAGTTTTCGGAAAAGGTTGTTCACTTTTTGTTTTTTTTGTTTGTTTTTTTTTGTTTCAATTTGTTTCTTGTGGGACATTAACCCTGGTCTCCTTGGTGAAAGTCATGTGTTTTTGTTTCCTCTTTTCAGATGAATTTGCCACAGCTTTAATTTTACTTAAAATGATTTCACATTTGAAAGCAGAGAGCTGAGAAGCTGTTGGAGCAGGTCAGAAGGTCAAATCAAACAGACACTTGCTATCACTGAGTTTCCCGTCAGGTTTTCTTTCATCTCTATGATTTATTCCATACAAACTGACACTTTGGAATAGTTTGACTTTGTCTGGGACTAGCAGTCCACAACAGCATCAAGGCTCTCCTTCACAAATTCTCCTTCTGAAGGAGGTTTCAGCTTCTTAGCTTTTAGCTCGCTCAGTACAAACCTGCATGCAGAACACTGTCTGTTAGAATGTGGCCTTGTGAAGGCCGCTTGTTGGGCATCCAAATTCTGTCAAAGAGTGTTAACTCTGTTCAAGAACATTTGTCCTGCAGTTCATCCAGTTTAGAAATTTTCAGTCTGTAATAACTCTTGAAATTGACCTTCTTCACCACTGCAAGTTTGTCCCTGCAAACCAACTTAAGCACACAGGTTTGCCTTTTACTTTCACAAAAAATAGTTTGTCCATTTCTCTTGGAATGCACAACACTTGCATTTTGTTGACAGTCACCATGATGAATTGACATATCTCCTATGATTCATGTGTAAGCAACTACTTGGATGAATGTGTTAGTCTATTATTTGATGATTTGATTTTCTTTATTGGTGGGAAAAAAAAGCAAATGCTTTTGCATTTCGGAATTGCCTTGTGGGTCAGATGAAATGGTCTTGAGGGCTGTTTACAGCCTGGAGGCCCGAGGTTTGCCACCCCTGATTTAGTTGTTGATCTTGTTGGCTTTAACATTGTTGTTCTTGATTTTTTTTGTTTTTGTAGAAACTGAATGATGAGTCGATCATGAGGAGTCTTCTGGAAATTAAAACTCCATTCCGCTCGATTGCTCGAAGTTACATCCTGACGACACCTGAGAGCTCCAACATAGGAATCCTGGAGGTACACCTGTACCTGTCTATTTGCCTGTATCTGTACATAAAACAATAAGATAGACTTTATTAATCCCACACTAGGGAAATGAAGTTGTTACATCCAGCAGGTACTACAAAAAGCAAAAACAGTAACACAAAAGGGTCGCCATAAAAAGGTGTACAGGATACAGAATAGAAAAACAACTATGTGTATGTACATTATGTACAAATTATAAAAATACTAAATGGCATAAAAATCCTACTAGCCATAAAAATACTATTGCCATGATTCTGAATGTCAAATGTTGTATTGCATTTGAGAAAAACATGCGGAAAAAGACATGAAACTGTCTTTTTGCATGTACCTGTCTGTCGTTTTACTTGTACTTGTCCGTTTCTCTGACTTACTGACTGTGTGCTCTGATTGAATGTGTTCTTAACAGGGTGACTGGGTTTGGCTGAAGAAGATTCCTGCTGGAAAAATCATTACAGCTGTCAATCAAAACACACAGACTCTGTTCAGCCAGGTACAAAGCACAGAAGATGCACAGTAAAAATACAGTAGATGACACTAAATTATCTAAACAATATATATAACAATATGTTAGTGTAAATTCATTAAGTGTGTATAGATTATTGTACAGAATTCATATCTGAGAAGTGAATTTATTTTAACAGTGTATGCATTCATATTTTAACAATATATTCATTAATATTTTCACATTAGATAGATGTTTTCACTGTATATATTTTTAACTGTATATAAATTAAAATGTTAACAGTACGTAAATGAACTTTTGACTGTTTATAGATTGCCTTAGAAGTATAGAAACATTTTAACAGTATATAGATTCAGTTTCATCTGTACACATGTTAATATGTTGACATTAGATGAAATATATTTGAACATTATATTTTCCATCTCTCCTGTTCAGTTGAGGGACATGCGACATGAGAACTTGAACCTGTACGTGGGTCTGTTTCTGGACTCAGGGATCTTTGCTCTGGTGGTTGAACACTGTCCTCGAGGAAGTCTGGCTGACCTGCTGGCCGACAGCAACATGAGGCTGGACTGGATGTTCAAGTCCTCCCTGCTCATGGACCTCATCAAGGTGCTGCTGAGATACTGCTATTACTACTGCAACTGTTACTACTGCTGCTACTACTACTACTACTACTACTACTACTACTACTGCTACTGCTACAACTAACACTACTAATGCTACTATGACTGTTAGTACGACCTCTACTGCTACTACTAACACTGTTACTACTACTGCCAGTGCTGCTACTAATGCTGTTACTACTACAGCTACTACTACTGCTGCTACTATTACTACCTCTGCTACTAATAATACTGCTGCTAACACTTTCACTGCTACTGCTACTACTGAATCTACTAACACTGATACTGCTTCTGTTACTACTACCACTACTGTTACTGCTACTGCTGCTGCTGCTGGTACTGCTGGTTGTTCTACTGTTAGTACTACCTCTACTGTTACTGCTGCTGGTACTGCTGGACCAGATAGTGTGGACCTTTGCCAGTGTAACCAGACAGTTTTTGTGTTGCTGTTCAGGTGTTTTTTTTTTTAGGTAGATTCAGTATTCTAATTGTTTGTTGTTGGCCTTAATTCTACCTGCTGTTGTGATTGTATCTGGAAATGTTTGCATGAATTGATTCAGGAGGATCTTAGCAGTCTATTGATGTATGGAATGAATACAAACTAAGATGCAACGTCTACTGATGACTCCTCCGGCCGCTGGAGGGAATTGCACATTTACTGTATTGCTTCTCTGCATCTTATTCTCCATCTTATCTGACATGAATTTACTCTCCCTGTTTTTATGTTCATTCTCTGTATTTGTATGTGGAGTGTGGATTTCTTTGTTGTAAAGCACTTGTCTTATATGAAAGATGTTGTACAACAAAGGCTATTATTGTTATGGTTATTTACTGATAATAAGTGAGGCTGTCTGTGTGTTTTAGGGAATGAAGTATCTGCATCTGCGAGGTTTGAGTCACGGCCGTCTAAAGTCCACAAACTGCTTAGTCGATGGACGCTTTGTTCTGAAAATCACTGACTATGGACTTCCCATGATTCTTCACTCTCAGAGGCTCAGCCTTCCTGAGGACCCACAAGGTAAAAACTTTAACAGCATGAAATCTGTCTGTAATTGTTCTGAAAACCCAAACATGAAGCTGGAGGTTTGTTTCTGCTTCTCAGGAGGACAAAAGATATTAACGTGGAACCAAAACCCTGTCAGAGATTTCATAGACATGTTGTCTGCCTGTGTGTCACTCTGCCTGTCTGTCTACCTCTGTCTCTTTGCCTGTCTGTCTTTCTGCCTGTCTCTCTGTCTACCTGTCTCTCAGAGCTGCTGTGGACGGCTCCAGAGCTCTTGAGGAAACCGGTCCGAGGAGGCTCATGTGCTGGAGACGTCTTCAGTTTTTCCATCATCATACAGGAAGTGATCTCACGAACGCTGCCGTACGCAATGATGGACATGCCCGCCCATGGTGAGACAGGACATCTGTAAGTCTTACTACCTGTCCTTCGATCTTGCTTACCACCTGTGTTTGTCTGACCTCCTGTCTGCGTACCTGTCTGTCTGTCAGAGATACTGGAGCGTCTGAAGCATCCTCCTCCTCTCTGCAGACCACTGGTTTCGGTGGACGAAGCTCCCGCGGAGTGTCTCAGTCTGATGAACGAGTGTTGGAATGAAGATCCGAGTAAGAGGCCGAGTTTCGATGACATTTTCAAACAGGTAAGATGAGCTCTGGGTCTGATCTGATATGGTTTGTTAATACTATGTTGCTGAGCTTTTTGTCTTGTCTCAAAATACAGATTTTTTTTTTTGTTCATTTCATGAGTGAATTTCTTTGTCGTTGCACTGTGGCTACCCTACACTCAGACTGGCTTTTCCTGGTTTGTTTACAAAGGCCGATCCTTGCATTTGTCCTATTAGTGGAATCTGCAAGCATTAGTGTGTCTTAGGCGAGTAGCCGGGGTGTAGCCACGAGTTGATCATGGATGTGTGTGGAAATAGTCAGCCTGTCTACTCACATATTGCTGAAGACATCCGTTGCTTGCAAGAGGATTTGAGGAAGAAGGATGAGCTCTTCATTTATCTCTACACAATATATGCTGATGGAGAAATGAAATGTCTTTTCCTCTGAAGCATTACATGAAGAGATGTCTGTTTCTGATGACAGCAGCCACTGATCACAGCTGGATCAGTGTCGGTCAGCTTTAACAGCTGTAGAGACTTCTGATGAATTTGTATTTGTGCATATGTGCACTGTGCTAATATTAATAAAGACACACAGAGCAGCAGTGTTTCCTCTCCGCTGCTCATGAAGAACAACCTGTATTCTGTATTTATACTATGTACTGCTCAGAGACACAGAAACCAGTTCTACATTCTTTGCATCTAAATTTACTGAATACCATGGGGTGGTAAGAGGGGTGTATCAGTGTCAATGGGTAGGCGATGGAGGTTGGAAGGGGGTGCTGGGGGGGGGGGGGCAGCATTGACGTTGACTTTGTCAACATGTGTTGATGTAATCCAGGCCCGAGGAGGCATATGAGTCAATGTCTATGGATCCTGAGTACAGCTTTGCTGAGGTGGCAAACATACTCCAGTCTGTGTGTTGGAACTGGTGCTGGAGTGTGGCGTCTGCTCCCTCTGGCCATACTTTAGCAGTCCTCACTGATGGCTTCACACGTCTGATGAGTTGAGGTGATGAGATGAGGTGATCAGACTGTTCCAGGTGGGGGAGGGGTGTGTGTGTGTGTGTGTGTGTGTGTGTATATATATATATATATATATATATATATATATATAGTACCAGTCAAAAGTTTGGACACACCTTCTCTCAGTGGTTTTTCTTTATTGTTTTATTTTCTAAATTGTAGATTAATACTGAAGGGACACATATGGAATTATGTAGTAAACAAAAAGTGTTAAACAGACCAGAACGTGTTTTATATTTTAGATCCTTCGAAGTAGCCACCGTTTGCTTTGATGACAGCTTTGCACACTCTTGGCATTCTTTCAATCAGCTTCATGAGGTAGTCACCTTGAACGGTTTTCCAACAGTCTAGAAGGACCTCTTCTTGTGTGTGTTAGGTGTGTTTGGGGTCGCTGTCCTGTTGAAAAACAAATGATGGTCCCACTAAGTGCAAACCAAATGGGATGGCATATTGCTGCAGAATGTTGTGGTAGCCATGCTGGTTAAGTGTGCCATAAATTGTGAATAAATTACCAACAGTGTCCCCAGGAAACCACCCCCACATCATCACCCCTCCTCCATGTTTCACGGTTTCTGCTTCTTGTTGTTCTTCCTCAGAAGTAGCTTCTTTGCAGCCGATGTGTCTGCTACTTGAACGTTGTGAAGCATTTGTGTGGGCTCTAATCTGAAGTGCTGTTAATTTGTGGTTTCTAACACTGGTAACTCTGAACTTCTTGGTCTTCCTTACCTGTGGTGGTCCTCATGAGAGCCAGTTTCATCATAGCGGTTGATGGTCTTTGCAACTGCACTTCAGGATATGTTCAAAGTTCTAGAAATTTTCCGGATTGACTGACTTTCTTGTCGTAAAGTAATGGCAAATAGGGCCATTCACCGTATAGACCTTTGTACCAACCCTACCTCAAACACATTAAGTAGGCAAGAAATTCCAGAAATTAACTCTTGATGAGACACATCTGTTGACTGAAAGCCATCCCAGGTGACTACCTCATGAAGCTGATTGATAAAAGGCCAAGAGTGTGCAAAGCTGTCATCAAAGCAAATGGTAGGTACTTTGAAGAATTTAAAACAGTGTTTCCCAACCAGGGGTACGTGTACCCCTAGGGGTACGTGAGGACATTGCAGGGGGTACATGGAAAAATTAAGAATTTATTTCCAAGATAATAAAAAATATTCTCAGTCATTTCATAAGTCTGTCAATAAAATGGTACGTGTGTGCTATGACTTGTTTCCCTGGGGAGACAATAACCTCTGGCACAGCCATACCAAAATCAAAACAGCAGGAACCTGTTTACCTGCAGGTAAATATGGATAAATGGCTGAAACGTCCAGTTGCTGTGGATCCAGGAGGGGGAAAGGAGTCCACCGACAAACGCAAGAAAGATGCCAAACCTAAATCAAGGCAGTATAATGAAAACTATATTTTATATGGACTCACTTCTACGTCTGCGGACCCACCGCAGCCTCAGTGCTACTTTTGCGGTGAAGTCCTGGCAAATAACTCCATGAAGCCAGCCCATTGACAGTGACCCCAGAGCACCAAACACTCGGAAAGTGTCGCTAAAACTGAGGAATTTTACAAATGTATGCTGTTGGAATTTAAGTCAAGACAGACTGTAATGGGAAAAGCCACGAATGTGTCAAGCAGAGCACTGGAGGCATCTTGCGCCGTATCTCTGCTCGTGGCGAAATCAAAAAAGTCTCACTCAATTGTTGAAGAGCTCATTCTCCCTGCAGCAGCGGTTATGATTGACAAGAAAGCAGCCGATACACTCAAGAAAGTCCCCCTGTCAAACAACAACGTGTCCCGTCGGATGGATGATATGTCGGTTAATATTATTGGACAAGTGGTGAAAAAAATGAAACAAGCTGGTCAGTTTGCTTTGCAGCTGGATGAGATGACAGATGTGAGTGGTGATGCTCAGCTCCTGTCCTTCGTTCGATACAAAGATGTGTCGGACATAAACGAGCATATTTTTTTTTTGCAAAAAGCTGCCAGGAAAGACAACCGGGGAAGAAATGTTCCAGAGTATAGACAGCCTTTTCAAAGAACACGATCTACAGTGGAAAACCTGCAGTCACATCTGTACTGATGACGCAGCTGCGATGACGGGCAGTGTGAAGGGACTTTTTGGACATGTAAAAAGATAAATCCCGACATGAAATGGATGCATTGTATTATTCACAGTGAAGCACTGGCAATTAAGCGAATGAGCCCTGATTTAAGTGCTGTTATGGATGATGCTGTGAAGGTGATAAATTTCAGTCAATCCCGGCCACTGAATCACAGACTGTTTGAAACTCTTTGTCATGAGAGCGGCACAGAGCACAAACAGCTATTGCTTCACACTGACGTCGACTGGCTGTCCCTTGGGAAAGCACTACTCAGACTTTATGAACTGCGCAGTGAAGTTTCTGTGTTTCTGACGCAGCATCTGCATCCTCTTGCTGTGGTGTTTGAGGATGGGGAAAAAGGGAAAAGAGTCACACATCCTGAAAAGGTATGACAAAGTTAAAGGACTCACAAAAAAAGCTCAAACTATGGGAGAAGAAATGTGATGAGGGAGATGTCAGCTGTTACCCACAACTTGATTCCCATTTTGCCACCACTGATGTTGCCAGGGGTCCAGTGGTCAAACTGGTGCTAGCACATCTGTCCAACCTCTGCACGGAGTTTGGACAGTATTTTCAGGACATTGAAGAAAAGTCAGAAAGACTGGATTGGGTGAGGAACCCATTTATTGTGAGTGAGAGCTGCAACAACCTTCCTGCAAGGCTGCAGCAGCATCTGATGGATTTATCATCTCATCAGGGACTGAAAATGACATATGCTGAGAAGACATTGACTGGGTTCTGGTGTGATGTGGAGAAGGAGTATCCTGAGCTGGGAAAACATGCACTGATTGAGCTTTTACCTTTTGGTTCTACTTATATGTGTGAGGTGACCTTCTCAGCTTTGACACACATTAAAACAAAGCAGAGGAACGGACTGGATGTCGAGAACAGCCTGGTAACAGCTGTTTCCACACTTTCCACAGAACTATCAAAGCTTATGAAAAACAAGCAAGCTCAAGCGTCTCATTAAAGCTCGGATGACTGAAGAAAAGAAAGTACAACAGATACAGTGAGTTTAAATAGTATTCTTAAGTGTTTTGTTCCTGATTTTTAAAGTTTAAATGCCTGTTTAAAGGGGACATATTCAAAGAAGCTCCTTTTGTGGTAAATGTCATAAAAGTTATATATAACAAAGGCAGGTTAATTATTTGTTTTGTATTTATTTAATAGGGCCACGGGGCAAGCCACGAGCACTATTGTTATCCTGCATGTTTTTTCTACTTCTTCTTATTATTATTATTATTAGGGCCACGGGGCAAGCCACGAGCACTATTGTTATCCTGCGTGTTTTTTCTTCTTATTAGGGCCACGGGGCAGCCACGAGCACTATTGTTATCCTGCGTGTTTTTTCTTCTTATTAGGGCCACGGGGCAAGCCACGAGCACTACTGCCTACAGCAAAGCTGCAGACAGTAGTGCTCGGGGCAAAGCCCCGAGCACTATTGTTATCCTGCGTGTTTTTTCTTCTTATTATTATTATTAGTGGGCAAGCTGAAGCTTGCACACTCATGTTATTCCCACTATTATTCTTATTAGTGGGCAAGCTGAAGCTTGCACACTTATGTTATTCCCACTATTTATTCTTCTTCTTCTTATTATTATTATTAGTGGGCAAGCTGAAGCTTGCACACTTATATTATTCCCACTATTTATTATTCTTATTATTATTAGGGCCACGGGGCAAGCCACGAGCACTATTGTTATCCTGCGTGTTTTTTCTTCTTATTATTATTATTAGTGGGCAAGCTGAAGCTTGCACACTCATGTTATTCCCACTATTATTCTTATTAGTGGGCAAGCTGAAGCTTGCACACTTATGTTATTCCCACTATTTATTCTTCTTCTTCTTATTATTATTATTAGTGGGCAAGCTGAAGCTTGCACACTTATGTTATTCCCACTATTTATTATTCTTATTATTATTAGGGCCACGGGGCAAGCCACGAGCACTATTGTTATCCTGCGTGTTTTTTCTTCTTCTTCTTCTTCTTCTTCTTCTTCTTATTATTATTATTAGGGCCACGGGGCAAGCCACGAGCACTATTGTTATCCTGCGTGTTTTTTCTTCTTCTTCTTATTAGGGCCACGGGGCAGCCACGAGCACAACTGCCTACAGCAAAGCTCTATTGTTATCCTGCGTGTTTTTTCTTCTTCTTCTTATTAGTGGGCAAGCTGAAGCTTGCACACTCATGTTATTCCCACTATTTATTATTCTTATTATTATTAGTGGGCAAGCTGAAGCTTGCACACTTATGTTATTCCCACTATTTATTATTCTTATGATTATTAGTGGGCAAGCTGAAGCTTGCACACTCATGTTATTCCCACTATTTATTATTCTTATTAGTGGGCAAGCTGAAGCTTGCACACTCATGTTATTCCCACTATTTATTATTCTTCTTATTATTATTATGATTATTATTAGTGGGCAAGCTGAAGCTTGCACACTCATGTTATTCCCACTATTTATTATTATTATTATTATTATTATTATTATTAGTGGGCAAGCTGAAGCTTGCACACTTATGTTATTCCCACTATTTATTAATCTTATTATTAGTGGGCAAGCTGAAGCTTGCACACTCATGTTATTCCCACTATTTATTATTAGTGGGCAAGCTGAAGCTTGCACACTTATGTTCTTCCCACTATTTATTATTCTTATTCTTATTCTTATTCTTATTCTTATTATTATTATTATTATTATTATTATTATTATTATTCCGCTCCTTTTTTTGGAACCTATCTCCTCCTACAGTTCTTAACCTAAAAAATTAATTCAAACGTTAAAAAATGGAACTTTCTTTCCGGTAAGTTGCTATTACTTTTGGTGGTGGTATCTGGAATAGTTTTGGAATTATTCAAGTTTATTCCGACTTTTTCTCTATGGAAAATGAATTGGATGAAGTTTGAAAAATCAGTAATGGTCCAACATTTTTAACTCGTTCATAATTCTTGCCAGAAACCTCAAGTAATTTTTTTAATGTTCCCCTTACCTCGCAAAATATTTCCACACTTCAACTTTGTGATATCGTTTGTACTTTTCCAATAATTAATTTTTATCCACAATATCTTTTGAATGGCAGTCAATGAGAGAGCCGTTTGGAAAAGCTCCAACCCAGCCCTCTTTGAACTGTAACTACTCCTTCATAATTTGAGCTACAAATTTCATTCAACCTTTAAATGGCTCACAACAAGTGCTACTTTAAAGGTTGTAAACATCGTGTAGGTATTTGTCATAGTTTCCGAGATATCATTTTTTAAGTTTTATCTTGTTTTTCGACCGTCCAATGAGTGTGTATGGCATCGATCGTTTCAGCTTGAGCGGATGACGTCATCTGTTAGAGTGGGAGAGAGACGAAAAACCTTTCAGATTTTCGCTCTTTCCACACTCCTCCCAGCCGCAGTTTACACTCTACGCGCATGATTTTTTCCACAGTTGTAGACACATGTGTTCTGTCTCTCACAATGTGCTTGAAAAATGTGAGAGATTTACCGAAGTTGAATTAGCAGCGTCGAAGTGCGGCCACGTCTGTCTCTTCTCCCCATTAACTCCAATACAAAGATTTTCTGAGACAAGCGGACCGGACTCCTGTTTTTAACTCGCAAGTGTCGACGAAATATTTGGTGTAGAAACGCCGAACTAACGCCGAATTGTTCAGGAAGTCCTTAGAGCGATGATGGTCGGTGTATTTTTCTGATAAGAGCTACCGTTTTGTCAGAATCAGTTTATATGTGAGACCAGCGCAGGGGCAGCAAATCGCTGTGTTTCTCCGTCTGAATGCCTGTGTGTCTGTTCCGCTAAGCTCGCGCGCGCGTGCCTGTGCACCGATGTAGCGATAAAAACACAGCGGACAACGTCCCATGGCGGAGTGCGTCTTAAAAACAGAAGCAGACAGCAGCATGCGGATGACAAAGCAACAAGGACGCGTCGTATGATCATTTCAACGAGTTTCATGACAAGGTCAGTGTTGTGCCTCAACGGGTTCATAGAACGATAGTGCGTGAACTCGTTTATGTTTTAGACGAACGTGAAATGAACGCGCTGATGCACGTTATTATGAACTCGTTCATCCCGGTGTCTGTGAACTGCGCGCTGTTTCAGTTTAATTTCGTTCTATAGCGTGCCAGATTTCTATAGCACTTGTCAGCCGAGAAGCCGGCAAAACCACAGCGTAAACGGGCCTTAATGTGTAGCGATAAACGCACCCTATTTCTCAACACCAGCAATCGTGCGTCATGAAAACAGAATACGACAGCAGCACGGAGCCGACAGAGCAACAAGGACGCGTCGTATGATCATTTCAGCGAGTTTTATGACAAGGTCAGTGTTGTGCCTGAACGCGTACAGAGAACGATAGTTCGTGCAGGCGTTCATATTTTAGATGAACGTGAAATGGCCGCGCTGATGCAAGTTACTATGAAGTCGTTCATTCTGGTGTCTCTGAACGGCCCGCATTGTCCGGTTAACTTCGTTCAATAGCTAATGGCTGTTAAATACGTATTACTTAATTAATTTACAGCGTGGCACCGCCGCCTGCGTCACATGAGGTGAAAGCTGCAGCTGTTAGTAATGTGGACTGAATGGACAGCAGCATTTAAAGCAGCAATGAGGACATGTTGTCCCCTAAACTTTATTGTAAATCATGGTTGGATAAGAAGTCAAACGTGAACATGAAGATGAAATCTGACGCATAGTTACAGTGTTAAAACCGATCAAATACTAATTTATTATTTAATTAACACTGCCGCCGCGTGCGTCACATGGGGTGAAAGCTGCAGCTGTTAATAGTGTGGACTGAATGGACAGCAGCATTCAAAGCTGCAATGGGGAAATGTATTCCCCTCAATGCTACTGTAAATCATGGTTGGATAAGACTTCCAACTTGAATATGAAGATGAAATCTGACGCGTAGTTACAGTGTTAAAAGTGATCAAATAATTGCTGTGTGTGGTTCTATAGACTGTGTCAATCATTTTGAAAAAATAATAGCTCACAGCAACATATGGAATAAAAATAACTAGGAATTAATTCATTTGTACAACGGTGAACTTAGTTGAAAATGTTGACTTATGCATGATGAACTGAACTACTTCATTTTGCAATGTGTGAACTAAACTGTGCAGTAGTTCATGTAGACAGTGAACTTTCCCAACACTGGCTCCTTGTGTATAATGTCATAATGTCACTAGTATTAATTGTTTGACATTCCAGACAGAGATGTTTGCCACACCGTCCCCCCGTGCTGCACTATCAAACCGTTGTACATATGAAATCGGCTTGTCTGACATCCAGAAAATGATGATCGCCTTGCGTTAAGACAATCACTTATGACGGTGCAGAGCCGGTATGTCTTTTGAGGCGACGAGGCGCAGTGTTGCATTGATTTCATATGTCCAACGGTCTAATCCTTGTGACATCTGTTCTCTGTTTTCGCCACAAGGTGGAGCTTCCCCTTGTGAGACGGGAGTTGAGTGAGTTCACTGTGTCTGTGCCAACTGAGGACTCTGTGTTGCTGCGGCTTTTGGCTGAAATTTTCTGCTTTCTTCAGCTTGCCCACGCATTTTCTTCAGGAAATGCAATCTTTCTAGTTATTAGTGGGCAAGCTGAAGCTTGCACACTTATGTTCTTCCCACTATTTATTATTCTTATTATTATTATTATTATTATTAGTGGGCAAGCTGAAGCTTGCACACTTATGTTCTTCCCACTATTTATTATTCTTATTATTATTATTATTATTCCGATCCTTTTTTTGCCGCGTATCTCCTCCTACAGTTCTTAACCTAAAAATTTAATTCAAACGTTAAAAAATGGAACTTTCTTTCCGGAAAGTGGCTATTACTGTTGGTGGTGGTATCTGGAATAGGTTTGGAATTATTCAAGTTTATTCCGACTTTTTCTCTATGGAAAATGAATTGGATGAAGTTTGAAAAATCAGTAATGGTCCAACATTTTTAACTCGTTCATAATTCTTGCCAGAAACCTCAAATAATTTTTTTAATGTTCCCCTTACCTCGCAAAATATTTCCACAATTCAACTTTGTGATATCGTTTGTACTTTTTCAATAATTAATTTTTATCTACAATATTTTTTGAATGGCAGTCAATGAGAGAGCCGTTTGGAAAAGCTCCAACCCAGCCCTCTTTGAACTCTAACTACTCCTGCATAATTTGAGCTACAAATTTCATTCAACCTTTAAATGGCTCACAACAAGTGCTACTGTAAAGGTTGTAAACATCGTGTAGGTATTCGTCATAGTTTCCGAGATATCATTTTTTAAGTTTTATGGTGTTTTTCGACCGTCCAATGAGTGTGTATGGCATCGATCGTTTCAGCTTGAGCGGATGACGTCATCTGTTAGAGTGGGAGAGAGACGAAAAAGCTTTCAGATTTTCGCTCTTTCCACACTCCTCCCAGCCGCAGTTTACACTCTACGCGCATGATTTTTTCCACAGTTGTAGACACATGTGTTCTGTGTCTCACAATGTGCTTGAAAAATGTGAGAGATTTACCGAAGTTGAATTAGCAGCGTCGAAGTGCGGCCACGTCTGTCTCTTCTCCCCATTAACTCCAATACAAAGATTTTCTGAGACAAGCGGACCGGACTCCTGTTTTTAACTCGCAAGTGTCGACGATATATTTGGTGTAGAAACGCCGAACTAACGCCGAATTGTTCAGGAAGTCCTTAGAGCGATGATGGTCGGTGTATTTTTCTGATAAGAGCTACCGTTTTGTCAGAATCAGTTTAAATGTGAGACCAGCGCAGGGGCAGCAAAGCGCTGTGTTTCTCCGTCTGAATGCCTGTGTGTCTGCTCCGCTGAGCTGCCTGTGCACCTGTTTCAGTGTGTGAGTGTGTGTGTGTGTGTGTATGGTCGTTCATTGTACGATACTTCGTGAAGTCGTTCATATTTTAGACGAACGTGAATTGAACGCGCTGATGCACGTTATTTTGAACTCGTTCATCCTGGTGTCTGTGAACTGGAACCGGACTCCTGTTTTTAACTCGCAAGTGTCGACGAAATATTTGGTGTAGAAACGCCGAACTAACGCCGAATTGTTCAGGAAGTCCTTAGAGCGATGATGGTCGGCGTATTTTTCTGATAGGAGCTACCGTTCTGTCAGAATCAGTTTATATGTGAGACCAGCGCAGGGGCAGCAAATCGCTGTGTTTCTCCGTCTGAATGCCTGTGTGTCTGCTCCGCTGAGCTGCCTGTGCACCTGTTTCAGTGTGTGTGTGTGTGTGTGTGTGTGTGTGTGTGTGTGTGTGTGTGTGTGTGTATGGTCGTTCACTGTACGATACTTCGTGAAGTCGTTCATATTTTAGACGAACGTGAATTGAACGCGCTGATGCACGTTATTTTGAACTCGTTCATCCTGGTGTCTGTGAACTGCGCGCTGTTTCAGTTTAACTTCGTTCAATAGCGTGCCAGATTTCTATAGCGCCTGTCAGGCGAGAAGCTGGCAAAACCACAGCGTAAACGGGGCTTAATGTGTAGCGATAAACACACCCTATTTCTCAACACCAGCAATCAGCGTGGCACCGCCGCATGCGTCATGAAAACAGAATACGACAGCAGCACGGAGCCGACAGAGCGACAAGGACGCGTCGTATGATCATTTCAGCGAGTTTTATGACAAGGTCAGTGTTGTGCCTGAACGCGTACATAGAACGATAGTTCGTGAAAGCGTTCATATTTTAGACGAACGTGAATTGGCCGCGCTGATGCAAGTTACTATGAAGTCGTTCATTCTGGTGTCTGTGAACGGCGCTCTCTGTCCGGTTAACTTCGTTCAATAGCTGATGGCTGTTAAATATGTATTACTTAATTAATTTACAGCGTGGCACCGCCGCGTGCTTCACATGAACTGAAAGCTGCAGCTGTTAATAGTGTGGACTGAATGGACAGCAGCATTCAAAGCTGCAATGGGGAAATGTATTCCCCTCAATGCTACTGTAAATCATGGTTGAATAAGACTTCCAACTAGAATATGAAGATGAAATCTGACGCGTAGTTACAGTGTTAAAACTGATCAAATAATTGCTGTGTGTGGTTCTATAGACTGTGTCAATCATATTGAAAAAATAATAGCTCACAGCAACATATGGAAAAAAAATAATAACTAGGAATTAATTCATTTGTACAACGGTGAACTTAGTTGAAAATGTTGACTTATGCATGATGAACTGAACTACTTCATTTTGCAATGTGTGAAGTGAACTGTGCAGTAGTTCATGTAGACAGTGAACTTTCCCAACACTGGCTCCTTGTGTATAATGTCATAATGTCACTAGTATTAATTGTTTGACATTCCAGAAAGAGCAGATACTGTGTGTGCAGCGGACCAACCCGGACTCTTTGGTTATTGTCCTTGGGGACTTTAACAAACGTAATCTCACCCACGCACTTCCAAAATACACACCGCTTATTAAATGCCCGCCCAGTGAGGAGAATATTCTGTGTCGCTGTTACAGCACAATCAGAGATGTTTGTCACACCGTCCCCCGTGCTGCACTATCAAACCGTTGTACATATGAAATCGGCTTGTCTGACATTCAGAAAATGATGATCGCCTTGCGTTAAGACAATCACTTATGATGGTGCGGAGCCGGTATGTCTTTTGAGGCGAAAAGGCACAGTGTTGCATTGATTTCACATGTCCAACGGTCTAATCCTTGTGACGTCTGTTCTCTCTTTTCGCCACCAGGTGGAGCTTCCCCTTTGTAAGACGGTAGTTGAGTGAGTGAGTTCACTGTGTCTGTGCCAACTGAGGACTCTGTGTTGCTGCGGCTTTTGGCTGAAATTTTCTGCTTTCTTCAGCTTGCCCACGCAGTTTCTTCAGAAACTGCAATCTTTCTAGTTATTATTATTATTCCGATGCCTTTTTTGGAACCTATCTCCTCCTACAGTTCTTAACCTAAAAATTTAATTCAAACGTTAAAAAATGGAACTTTCTTTCCGGTAAGTTGCTATTCCTGTTGGTGGTGGTATCTGGAATAGGTTTGGAATTATTCAAGTTTATTCCGACTTTTTCTCTATGGAAAATGAATTGGATGAAGTTTGAAAAATCAGTAATGGTTTAACATTTTTAACTCGTTCATAATTCTTGCCAGAAAACTCAAGTAATTTTTTTCATGTTCCCCTTACTTCGCAAAATATTTCCACAATTCAACTTTGTGATATCGTTTGTACTTTTCCAATAATTAATTTTTATCCACAATATTTTTTGAATGGCAGTCAATGAGAGAGCCGTTTGGAAAAGCTCCAACCCAGCCCTCTTTGAACTGTAACTACTCCTTCATAATTTGAGCTACAAATTTCATTTAACCTTTAAATGGCTCACAACAAGTCCTACTTTAAAGGTTGTAAACATCGTGTAGGTATTTGTCATAGTTTCCGAGATATCATTTTTTAAGTTTTATCGTGTTTTTCGACTGTCCAATGAGTGTGTATGGCATCGATCGTTTCAGCTTGAGCGGATGACGTCATCTGTTAGAGTGGGAGAGAGACGAAAAAGCTTTCAGATTTTCGCTCTTTCCACACTCCTCCCAGCCGCAGTTTACACTCTACGCGCATGATTTTTTCCACAGTTGTAGACACATGTGTTCTGTCTCTCACAATGTGCTTGAAAAATGTGAGAGATTTACCGAAGTTGAATTAGCAGCGTCGAAGTGCGGCCACGTCTGTCTCTTCTCCCCATTAACTCCAATACAAAGATTTTCTGAGACAAGCGGACCGGACTCCTGTTTTTAACTCGCAAGTGTCGACGATATATTTGGTGTAGAAACGCCGAACTAACGCCGAATTGTTCAGGAAGTCCTTAGAGCGATGATGGTCGGTGTATTTTTCTGATAAGAGCTACCGTTTTGTCAGAATCAGTTCATATGTGAGACCAGCGCAGGGGCAGCAAATCGCTGTGTTTCTCCGTCTGAATGCCTGTGTGTCTGCTCCGCTGAGCTGCCTGTGCACCCGTTTCAGTGTGTGTGTGTGTGTGTGTGTGTGTGTGTGTGTGTGTGTGTGTGTGTGTGTGTGTGTATGGTCGTTCACTGTACGATACTTCGTGAAGTCGTTCATATTTTAGACGAACGTGAATTGAACGCGCTGATGCACGTTATTTTGAACTCGTTCATCCTGGTGTCTGTGAACTGGAACCGGACTCCTGTTTTTAACTCGCAAGTGTCGACGAAATATTTGGTGTAGAAACGCCGAACTAACGCCGAATTGTTCAGGAAGTCCTTAGAGCGATGATGGTCGGTGTATTTTTCTGATAGGAGCTACCGTTTTGTCAGAATCAGTTTAAATGTGAGACCAGCGCAGGGGCAGCAAATCGCTGTGTTTCTCCGTCTGAATGCCTGTGTGTCTGCTCCGCTGAGCTGCCTGTGCACCTGTTTCAGTGTGTGTGTGTGTGTGTGTGTGTGTGTGTGTGTGTATGGTCGTTCACTGTACGATACTTCGTGAAGTCGTTCATATTTTAGACGAACGTGAATTGAACGCGCTGATGCACGTTATTTTGAACTCGTTCATCCTGGTGTCTGTAAACTGCGCGCTGTTTCAGTTTAACTTCGCTTAATAGCGTGCCAGATTTCTATAGCGCCTGTCGGGCGAGAAGCTGGCAAAACCACAGCGTAAACGGGGCTTAATGTGTAGCGATAAACACACCCTATTTCTCAACACCAGCAATCAGCGTGGCACCGCCGCATGCGTCATGAAAACAGAATACGACAGCAGCACGGAGCCGACAGAGCAACAAGGAGGCGGCGTATCATCATTTCAGCGAGTTTTATGACAAGGTCAGTGTTGTGCCTGAACGCGTTGATAGAACGATAGTTCGTGAAGGCGTTCATATTTTAGATGAACGTGAATTGGCCGCGCTGATGCACGTTCCTATGAACTCGTTCATTGCGGTGTCTGTGAACGGCGCGCTGTTTCAGTTTAATTTCGATCTATAGCGTGCCAGATTTCTATAGCGCTTTCCAGGCGAGAAGCCGGCAAAAGCACAGCGTAAACTGGCCTTAATGTGAAGCGAAAAAAATACTTTATCTCTCAGCACCAGCCGCGTGCGTCACATGGGGTGAAAGCTGCAGCTGTTAGTAATGTGGACTGAATGGACAGAAGCATTTAAAGCAGCAATGAGGACATGTTGTCCCTTAAATGTTATTGTAAATCATGATTGGATAAGAATTCAAACGTGAAGATGAAGATGAAATCTGACGCGTAGTTACAGTGTTAAAACTGATCAAATAATTGCTGTGTGTGGTTCTATAGACTGTGTCAATCATTTTGAAAAAATAATAGCTCACAGCAACATATGGAAAAAAAATAACTAGGAATTAATTCATTTGTACAACGGTGAACTTAGTTGAAAATGTTGACTTATCCATGATGAACTGAACTACTTCATTTTGCAATATGTGAACTGAACTGTGCAGTAGTTCATGTAGACAGTGAACTTTCCCAACACTGGCTCCTTGTGTATAATGTCATAATGTCACTAGTATTAATTATTTGACATTCCAGAAAGAGCAGATACTGTGTGTGGAGCGGACCAACCTGGACTCTTGAGTTATTGTCTTTGGGGACTTTAACAAAGGTAATCTCACCCACGCACTCCCTAAATACACACCGTTTATTAAACGCCCGTCCAGAGAGGAGAATATTCTGGATTGCTGTTACAGCACAATCAGAGATGTTTGTCAGGCCGTCGCCCCGTGCTGCACTATGAAACCGTTGTACATATGAAATCGGCTTGTCTAACATCCTGAAAATGATGATCGCCTTGCGTTAAGACAATCACTTATGACGGTGCAGAGCCGGTATGTCTTTTGAGGCGACGAGGCGCAGTGTTGCATTGACTTCATATGTCCAACGGTCTAATCCTTGTGACATCTGTTCTCTGTTTTCGCCACAAGGTGGAGCTTCCCCTTGTGAGACGGGAGTTGAGTGAGTTCACTGTGTGTGTGTGCCAACTGAGGACTCTGTGTTGCTGCGGCTTTTGGCTGAAATTTTCTGCTTTCTTCAGCTTGCCCACGCATTTTCTTCAGGAAATGCAATCTTTCTAGTTAGTGGGCAAGCTGAAGCTTGCACACTTATGTTCTTCCCACTATTTATTATTCTTATTATTATTATTATTATTATTATTATTATTATTATTATTCCGATCCTATTTTTGCCGGCTATCTCCTCCTACAGTTCTTAACCTAAAAATTTAATTCAAACGTTAAAAAATGGAACTTTCTTTCCGGTAAGTTGCTATTCCTGTTGGTGGTGGTATCTGGAATAGGTTTGGAATTATTCAAGTTTATTCCGACTTTTTCTCTATGGAAAATGAATTGGATGAAGTTTGAAAAATCAGTAATGGTTTAACATTTTTAACTCGTTCATAATTCTTGCCAGAAAACTCAAGTAATTTTTTTCATGTTCCCCTTACTTCGCAAAATATTTCCACAATTCAACTTTGTGATATCGTTTGTACTTTTCCAATAATTAATTTTTATCCACAATATTTTTTGAATGGCAGTCAATGAGAGAGCCGTTTGGAAAAGCTCCAACCCAGCCCTCTTTGAACTGTAACTACTCCTTCATAATTTGAGCTACAAATTTCATTTAACCTTTAAATGGCTCACAACAAGTCCTACTTTAAAGGTTGTAAACATCGTGTAGGTATTTGTCATAGTTTCCGAGATATCATTTTTTAAGTTTTATCGTGTTTTTCGACTGTCCAATGAGTGTGTATGGCATCGATCGTTTCAGCTTGAGCGGATGACGTCATCTGTTAGAGTGGGAGAGAGACGAAAAAGCTTTCAGATTTTCGCTCTTTCCACACTCCTCCCAGCCGCAGTTTACACTCTACGCGCATGATTTTTTCCACAGTTGTAGACACATGTGTTCTGTCTCTCACAATGTGCTTGAAAAATGTGAGAGATTTACCGAAGTTGAATTAGCAGCGTCGAAGTGCGGCCACGTCTGTCTCTTCTCCCCATTAACTCCAATACAAAGATTTTCTGAGACAAGCGGACCGGACTCCTGTTTTTAACTCGCAAGTGTCGACGATATATTTGGTGTAGAAACGCCGAACTAACGCCGAATTGTTCAGGAAGTCCTTAGAGCGATGATGGTCGGTGTATTTTTCTGATAAGAGCTACCGTTTTGTCAGAATCAGTTCATATGTGAGACCAGCGCAGGGGCAGCAAATCGCTGTGTTTCTCCGTCTGAATGCCTGTGTGTCTGCTCCGCTGAGCTGCCTGTGCACCCGTTTCAGTGTGTGTGTGTGTGTGTGTGTGTGTGTGTGTGTGTGTGTGTGTGTGTGTGTGTGTGTATGGTCGTTCACTGTACGATACTTCGTGAAGTCGTTCATATTTTAGACGAACGTGAATTGAACGCGCTGATGCACGTTATTTTGAACTCGTTCATCCTGGTGTCTGTGAACTGGAACCGGACTCCTGTTTTTAACTCGCAAGTGTCGACGAAATATTTGGTGTAGAAACGCCGAACTAACGCCGAATTGTTCAGGAAGTCCTTAGAGCGATGATGGTCGGTGTATTTTTCTGATAGGAGCTACCGTTTTGTCAGAATCAGTTTAAATGTGAGACCAGCGCAGGGGCAGCAAATCGCTGTGTTTCTCCGTCTGAATGCCTGTGTGTCTGCTCCGCTGAGCTGCCTGTGCACCTGTTTCAGTGTGTGTGTGTGTGTGTGTGTGTGTGTGTGTGTGTATGGTCGTTCACTGTACGATACTTCGTGAAGTCGTTCATATTTTAGACGAACGTGAATTGAACGCGCTGATGCACGTTATTTTGAACTCGTTCATCCTGGTGTCTGTAAACTGCGCGCTGTTTCAGTTTAACTTCGCTTAATAGCGTGCCAGATTTCTATAGCGCCTGTCGGGCGAGAAGCTGGCAAAACCACAGCGTAAACGGGGCTTAATGTGTAGCGATAAACACACCCTATTTCTCAACACCAGCAATCAGCGTGGCACCGCCGCATGCGTCATGAAAACAGAATACGACAGCAGCACGGAGCCGACAGAGCAACAAGGAGGCGGCGTATCATCATTTCAGCGAGTTTTATGACAAGGTCAGTGTTGTGCCTGAACGCGTTGATAGAACGATAGTTCGTGAAGGCGTTCATATTTTAGATGAACGTGAATTGGCCGCGCTGATGCACGTTCCTATGAACTCGTTCATTGCGGTGTCTGTGAACGGCGCGCTGTTTCAGTTTAATTTCGATCTATAGCGTGCCAGATTTCTATAGCGCTTTCCAGGCGAGAAGCCGGCAAAAGCACAGCGTAAACTGGCCTTAATGTGAAGCGAAAAAAATACTTTATCTCTCAGCACCAGCCGCGTGCGTCACATGGGGTGAAAGCTGCAGCTGTTAGTAATGTGGACTGAATGGACAGAAGCATTTAAAGCAGCAATGAGGACATGTTGTCCCTTAAATGTTATTGTAAATCATGATTGGATAAGAATTCAAACGTGAAGATGAAGATGAAATCTGACGCGTAGTTACAGTGTTAAAACTGATCAAATAATTGCTGTGTGTGGTTCTATAGACTGTGTCAATCATTTTGAAAAAATAATAGCTCACAGCAACATATGGAAAAAAAATAACTAGGAATTAATTCATTTGTACAACGGTGAACTTAGTTGAAAATGTTGACTTATCCATGATGAACTGAACTACTTCATTTTGCAATATGTGAACTGAACTGTGCAGTAGTTCATGTAGACAGTGAACTTTCCCAACACTGGCTCCTTGTGTATAATGTCATAATGTCACTAGTATTAATTATTTGACATTCCAGAAAGAGCAGATACTGTGTGTGGAGCGGACCAACCTGGACTCTTGAGTTATTGTCTTTGGGGACTTTAACAAAGGTAATCTCACCCACGCACTCCCTAAATACACACCGTTTATTAAACGCCCGTCCAGAGAGGAGAATATTCTGGATTGCTGTTACAGCACAATCAGAGATGTTTGTCAGGCCGTCGCCCCGTGCTGCACTATGAAACCGTTGTACATATGAAATCGGCTTGTCTAACATCCTGAAAATGATGATCGCCTTGCGTTAAGACAATCACTTATGACGGTGCAGAGCCGGTATGTCTTTTGAGGCGACGAGGCGCAGTGTTGCATTGACTTCATATGTCCAACGGTCTAATCCTTGTGACATCTGTTCTCTGTTTTCGCCACAAGGTGGAGCTTCCCCTTGTGAGACGGGAGTTGAGTGAGTTCACTGTGTGTGTGTGCCAACTGAGGACTCTGTGTTGCTGCGGCTTTTGGCTGAAATTTTCTGCTTTCTTCAGCTTGCCCACGCATTTTCTTCAGGAAATGCAATCTTTCTAGTTAGTGGGCAAGCTGAAGCTTGCACACTTATGTTCTTCCCACTATTTATTATTCTTATTATTATTATTATTATTATTATTATTATTATTATTATTCCGATCCTATTTTTGCCGGCTATCTCCTCCTACAGTTCTTAACCTAAAAATTTAATTCAAACGTTAAAAAATGGAACTTTCTTTCCGGTAAGTTGCTATTACTGTTGGTGGTGGTATCTGGAATAGGTTTGGAATTATTCAAGTTTATTCCGACTTTTTCTCTATGGAAAATGAATTGGATGAAGTTTGAAAAATCAGTAATGGTTTAACATTTTTAACTCGTTCATAATTCTTGCCAGAAAGCTCAAGTAATTTTTTTCATGTTCCCCTTACCTCGCAAAATATTTCCACAATTCAACTTTGTGATATCGTTTGTACTTTTCCAATAATTAATTTTTATCCACAATATTTTTTGAATGGCAGTCAATGAGAGAGCCGTTTGGAAAAGCTCCAACCCAGCCCTCTTTGACCTCTAACTACTCCTTCATAATTTGAGCTACAAATTTCATTCAACCTTTAAATGGCTTACAACAAGTGCTACTTTAAAGGTTGTAAACATCGTGTAGGTATTTGTCATAGTTTCCGAGATATCATTTTTTAAGTTTTATGGTGTTTTTCGACCGTCCAATGAGTGTGTATGGCATCGATCGTTTCAGCTTGAGCGGATGACGTCATCTGTTAGAGTGGGAGAGAGACGAAAAAGCTTTCAGATTTTCGCTCTTTCCACACTCCTCCCAGCCGCAGTTTACACTCTACGCGCATGATTTTTTCCACAGTTGTAGACACATGTGTTCTGTCTCTCACAATGTGCTTGAAAAATGTGAGAGATTTACCGAAGTTGAATTAGCAGCGTCGAAGTGCGGCCACGTCTGTCTCTTCTCCCCATTAACTCCAATACAAAGATTTTCTGAGACAAGCGGACCGGACTCCTGTTTTTAACTCGCAAGTGTCGACGATATATTTGGTGTAGAAACGCCGAACTAACGCCGAATTGTTCAGGAAGTCCTTAGAGCGATGATGGTCGGTGTATTTTTCTGATAAGAGCTACCGTTTTGTCAGAATCAGTTCATATGTGAGACCAGCGCAGGGGCAGCAAATCGCTGTGTTTCTCCGTCTGAATGCCTGTGTGTCTGCTCCGCTGAGCTGCCTGTGCACCCGTGTCAGTGTGTGTGTGTGTGTGTGTGTGTGTGTGTATGATCGTTCACTGTACGATACTTCGTGAAGTCGTTCATATTTTAGACGAACGTGAATTGAACGCGCTGATGCACGTTATTTTGAACTCGTTCATCCTGGTGTCTGTGAACTGGAACCGGACTCCTGTTTTTAACTCGCAAGTGTCGACGAAATATTTGGTGTAGAAACGCCGAACTAACGCCGAATTGTTCAGGAAGTCCTTAGAGCGATGATGGTCGGTGTATTTTTCTGATAGGAGCTACCGTTTTGTCAGAATCAGTTTAAATGTGAGACCAGCGCAGGGGCAGCAAATCGCTGTGTTTCTCCGTCTGAATGCCTGTGTGTCTGCTCCGCTGAGCTGCCTGTGCACCTGTTTCAGTGTGTGTGTGTGTGTGTGTGTGTGTGTGTGTGTGTGTGTGTATGGTCGTTCACTGTACGATACTTCGTGAAGTCGTTCATATTTTAGACGAACGTGAATTGAACGCGCTGATGCACGTTATTTTGAACTCGTTCATCCTGGTGTCTGTGAACTGCGCGCTGTTTCAGTTTAACTTCGTGTAATAGCGTGCCAGATTTCTATAGCGCCTGTCAGGCGAGAAGCTGGCAAAACCACAGCGTAAACGGGGCTTTATGTGTAGCGATAAACACACCCTATTTCTCAACACCAGCAATCAGCGTGGCACCGCCGCATGCGTCTTGAAAACAGAATACGACAGCAGCACGGAGCCGACAGAGCAACAAGGACGCGTCGTATGATCATTTCAGCGAGTTTTATGACAAGGTCAGTGTTGTGCGTGAACGCGTACATAGAACGATAGTTCGTGCAGGCGTTCATATTTTAGACGAACGTGAAATGGCCGCGCTGATGCAAGTTACTATGAAGTCGTTCATTCTGGTGTCTGTGAACTGCGCGCTGTTTCAGTTTAATTTCGTTCTATAGCGTGCCAGATTTCTATAGCGCTTTCCAGGCGAGAAGCCGGCAAAAGCACAGCGTAAACTGGCCTTAATGTGAAGCGAAGAAAATACTTTATCTCTCAGCACCAGCCGCGTGCGTCACATGGGGTGAAAGCTGCAGCTGTTCGTAATGTGGACTGAATGGACAGCAGTATTTAAAGCAGCAATGAGGACATGTTGCCCCCTAAATGTTATTGTAAATCATAATTGGATAAGAATTCAAACGTGAAGATGAAGATGAAATCTGACGCGTAGTTACAGTGTTAAAACTGATCAAATAATTGCTGTGTGTGGTTCTATAGGCTGTGTCAATCATTTTGAAAAAATAATAGCTCACAGCAACATATGGAAAAAAAAATAATAACTAGGAATTAATTCATTTGTACAACGGTGAACTTAGTTGAAAATGTTGACTTATGCATGATGAACTGAACTACTTCATTTTGCAATGTGTGAACTGAACTGTGCAGTAGTTCATGTAGACAGTGAACTTTCCCAACACTGGCTCCTTGTGTATAATGTCATAATGTCACTAGTATTAATTGTTTGACATTCCAGAAAGAGCAGATACTGTGTGTGGAGCGGACCAACACGGACTCTTGAGTTATTGTCTTTGGGGACTTTAACAAAGGTAATCTCACCCACGCACTTCCAAAATACACACCGCTTATTAAACGCCCGCCCAGTGAGGAGAATATTCTGGATCGCTGTTACAGCACAATCAGAGATGTTTGTCACACCGTCCACCCGTGCTGCACTATCAAACCGTTGTACATATGAAATCGGCTTGTCTGACATCCAGAAAATGATGATCGCCTTGCGTTAAGACAATCACTTATGACGGTGCAGAGCCGGTATGTCTTTTGAGGCGACGAGGCGCAGTGTTGCATTGATTTCATATGTCCAACGGTCTAATCCTTGTGACATCTGCTCTCTGTTTTCGCCACAAGGTGGAGCTTCCCCTTGTGAGACGGGAGTTGAGTGAGTTCACTGTGTGTGTGCCAACTGAGGACTCTGTGTTGCTGCGGCTTTTGGCTGAAATTTTCTGCTTTCTTCAGCTTGCCCACGCATTTTCTTCAGGAAATGCAATCTTTCTAGTTAGTGGGCAAGCTGAAGCTTGCACACTTATGTTCTTCCCACTATTTATTATTCTTATTATTATTATTATTATTCCGATCCTTTTTTTGCCGCGTATCTCCTCCTACAGTTCTTAACCTAAAAATTTAATTCAAACGTTAAAAAATGGAACTTTCTTTCCGGTAAGTGGCTATTACTGTTGGTGGTGGTATCTGGAATAGGTTTGGAATTATTCAAGTTTATTCCGACTTTTTCTCTATGGAAAATGAATTGGATGAAGTTTGAAAAATCAGTAATGGTCCAACATTTTTAACTCGTTCATAATTCTTGCCAGAAACCTCAAATAATTTTTTTAATGTTCCCCTTACCTCGCAAAATATTTCCACAATTCAACTTTGTGATATCGTTTGTACTTTTTCAATAATTAATTTTTATCTACAATATTTTTTGAATGGCAGTCAATGAGAGAGCCGTTTGGAAAAGCTCCAACCCAGCCCTCTTTGAACTCTAACTACTCCTGCATAATTTGAGCTACAAATTTCATTCAACCTTTAAATGGCTCACAACAAGTGCTAATGTAAAGGTTGTAAACATCGTGTAGGTATTCGTCATAGTTTCCGAGATATCATTTTTTAAGTTTTATGGTGTTTTTCGACCGTCCAATGAGTGTGTATGGCATCGATCGTTTCAGCTTGAGCGGATGACGTCATCTGTTAGAGTGGGAGAGAGACGAAAAAGCTTTCAGATTTTCGCTCTTTCCACACTCCTCCCAGCCGCAGTTTACACTCTACGCGCATGATTTTTTCCACAGTTGTAGACACATGTGTTCTGTCTCTCACAATGTGCTTGAAAAATGTGAGAGATTTACCGAAGTTGAATTAGCAGCGTCGAAGTGCGGCCACGTCTGTCTGTTCTCCCCATTAACTCCAATACAAAGATTTTCTGAGACAAGCGGACCGGACTCCTGTTTTTAACTCGCAAGTGTCGACGAAATATGTGGTGTAGTAACGCCGAACTAACGCCGAATTGTTCAGGAAGTCCTTAGAGCGATGATGGTCGGTGTATTTTTCTGATAAGAGCTACCGTTTTATCAGAATCATTTTATATGTGAGACCAGCGCAGGGGCAGCAAATCGCTGTGTTTCTCCGTCTGAATGCCTGTGTGTCTGCTCCGCTGAGCTGCCTGTGCACCCGTTTCAATGTGTGTGTGTGTGTGTGTGTGTGTGTGTGTGTGTGTGTGTGTGGTCGTTCACTGTACGATACTTCGTGAAGTCGTTCATATTTTAGACGAACGTGAATTGAACGCGCTGATGCACGTTATTTTGAACTCGTTCATCCTGGTGTCTGTGAACTGGAACCGGACTCCTGTTTTTAACTCGCAAGTGTCGACGAAATATTTGGTGTAGAAACGCCGAACTAACGCCGAATTGTTCAGGAAGTCCTTAGAGCGATGATGGTCGGTGCATTTTTCTGATAGGAGCTACCGTTTTGTCAGAATCAGTTTAAATGTGAGACCAGCGCAGGGGCAGCAAATCGCTGTGTTTCTCCGTCTGAATGCCTGTGTGTTTGCTCCGCTGAGCTGCCTGTGCACCTGTTTCAGTGTGTGTGTGTGTGTGTGTGTGTGTGTGTGTGTGTATGGTCGTTCACTGTACGATACTTCGTGAAGTCGTTCATATTTTAGACGAACGTGAATTGAACGCGCTGATGCACGTTATTTTGAACTCGTTCATCCTGGTGTCTGTAAACTGCGCGCTGTTTCAGTTTAACTTCGTTTAATAGCGTGCCAGATTTCTATAGCGCCTGTCAGGCGAGAAGCTGGCCACAAAACCACAGCGTAAACGGGGCTTAATGTGTAGCGATAAACACACCCTATTTCTCAACACCAGCAATCAGCGTGGCACCGCCGCATGCGTCATGAAAACAGAATACGACAGCAGCACGGAGCCGACAGAGCAACAAGGAGGCGGCGTATCATCATTTCAGCGAGTTTTATGACAAGGTCAGTGTTGTGCCTGAACGCGTTGATAGAACGATAGTTCGTGAAGGCGTTCATATTTTAGATGAACGTGAATTGGCCGCGCTGATGCACGTTCCTATGAACTCGTTCATTGCGGTGTCTGTGAACGGCGCGCTGTTTCAGTTTAATTTCGATCTATAGCGTGCCAGATTTCTATAGCGCTTTCCAGGCGAGAAGCCGGCAAAAGCACAGCGTAAACTGGCCTTAATGTGAAGCGAAAAAAATACTTTATCTCTCAGCACCAGCCGCGTGCGTCACATGGGGTGAAAGCTGCAGCTGTTAGTAATGTGGACTGAATGGACAGAAGCATTTAAAGCAGCAATGAGGACATGTTGTCCCTTAAATGTTATTGTAAATCATGATTGGATAAGAATTCAAACGTGAAGATGAAGATGAAATCTGACGCATAGTTACAGTGGTAAAACTGATCAAATAATTGCTGTCTGTGGTTCTATAGGCTGTGTCAATCATTTTGAAAAATAATAGCTCACAACAACATATGGAAAAAAAATAACTATGAATTAATTCATTTTTACAACGGTGAACTCAGTTGAAACTGTTGAATTATGAATTATGAACTGAACTACTTCATTTTGAAATGTGTGCACTGAACTGTGCAGTAGTTCATGTAGACAATGAACTTTCCCAACACTGGCTCCTTGTGTATAATGTCATAATGTCACTAGTACTAATTGTTTGACATTCCAGAAAGAGTAGATACTGTGTGTGGAGCGGACCAACCCGGACTCTTGAGTTATTGTCTTTGGGGACTTTAACAAAGGTAATCTCACCCACGCACTCCCTAAATACACACCGTTTATTAAACGCCCGTCCAGAGAGGAGAATATTCTGGATCGCTGTTACAGCACAATCAGAGATGTTTGTCAGGCCGTCCCCCGTGCTGCACTATGAAACCGTTGTACATATGAAATCGGCTTGTCTAACATCCAGAAAATGATGATCGCCTTGCGTTAAGACAATCACTTATGACGGTGCAGAGCCGGTATGTCTTTTGAGGCGACGAGGCCCAGTGTTGCATTGACTTCATATGTCCAACGGTCTAATCCTTGTGACATCTGTTCTCTGTTTTCGCCACAAGGTGGAGCTTCCCCTTGTGAGACGGGAGTTGAGTGAGTTCACTGTGTGTGTGTGCCAACTGAGGACTCTGTGTTGCTGCGGCTTTTGGCTGAAATTTTCTGCTTTCTTCAGCTTGCCCACGCATTTTCTTCAGGAAATGCAATATTTCTAGTTAGTGGGCAAGCTGAAGCTTGCACACTTATGTTCTTCCCACTATTTATTATTCTTATTATTATTATTATTATTCCGATCCTTTTTTTGCCGCGTATCTCCTCCTACAGTTCTTAACCTAAAAATTTAATTCAAACGTAAAAAAATGGAACTTTCTTTCCGGTAAGTGGCTATTACTGTTGGTGGTGGTATCTGGAATAGGTTTGGAATTATTCAAGTTTATTCCGACTTTTTCTCTATGGAAAATGAATTGGATGAAGTTTGAAAAATCAGTAATGGTCCAACATTTTTAACTCGTTCATAATTCTTGCCAGAAACCTCAAATAATTTTTTTAATGTTCCCCTTACCTCGCAAAATATTTCCACAATTCAACTTTGTGATATCGTTTGTACTTTTTCAATAATTAATTTTTATCTACAATATTTTTTGAATGGCAGTCAATGAGAGAGCCGTTTGGAAAAGCTCCAACCCAGCCCTCTTTGAACTCTAACTACTCCTGCATAATTTGAGCTACAAATTTCATTCAACCTTTAAATGGCTCACAACAAGTGCTACTGTAAAGGTTGTAAACATCGTGTAGGTATTCGTCATAGTTTCCGAGATATCATTTTTTAAGTTTTATGGTGTTTTTCGACCGTCCAATGAGTGTGTATGGCATCGATCGTTTCAGCCTGAGCGGATGACGTCATCTGTTAGAGTGGGAGAGAGACGAAAAAGCTTTCAGATTTTCGCTCTTTCCACACTCCTCCCAGCCGCAGTTTACACTCTACGCGCATGATTTTTTCCACAGTTGTAGACACATGTGTTCTGTCTCTCACAATGTGCTTGAAAAATGTGAGAGATTTACCGAAGTTGAATTAGCAGCGTCGAAGTGCGGCCACGTCTGTCTCTTCTCCCCATTAACTCCAATACAAAGATTTTCTGAGACAAGCGGACCGGACTCCTGTTTTTAACTCGCAAGTGTCGACGAAATATGTGGTGTAGTAACGCCGAACTAACGCCGAATTGTTCAGGAAGTCCTTAGAGCGATGATGGTCGGTGTATTTTTCTGATAAGAGCTACCGTTTTATCAGAATCATTTTATATGTGAGACCAGCGCAGGGGCAGCAAATCGCTGTGTTTCTCCGTCTGAATGCCTGTGTGTCTGCTCCGCTGAGCTGCCTGTGCACCCGTTTCAATGTGTGTGTGTGTGTGTGTGTGTGTGTGTGTGTGTGTGTGTGTGTGTGGTCGTTCACTGTACGATACTTCGTGAAGTCGTTCATATTTTAGACGAACGTGAATTGAACGCGCTGATGCACGTTATTTTGAACTCGTTCATCCTGGTGTCTGTGAACTGGAACCGGACTCCTGTTTTTAACTCGCAAGTGTCGACGAAATATTTGGTGTAGAAACGCCGAACTAACGCCGAATTGTTCAGGAAGTCCTTAGAGCGATGATGGTCGGTGCATTTTTCTGATAGGAGCTACCGTTTTGTCAGAATCAGTTTAAATGTGAGACCAGCGCAGGGGCAGCAAATCGCTGTGTTTCTCCGTCTGAATGCCTGTGTGTTTGCTCCGCTGAGCTGCCTGTGCACCTGTTTCAGTGTGTGTGTGTGTGTGTGTGTGTGTGTGTGTGTGTGTGTGTGTGTGTGTATGGTCGTTCACTGTACGATACTGCGTGAAGTCGTTCATATTTTAGACGAACGTGAATTGAACGCGCTGATGCACGTTATTTTGAACTCGTTCATCCTGGTGTCTGTAAACTGCGCGCTGTTTCAGTTTAACTTCGTTTAATAGCGTGCCAGATTTCTATAGCGCCTGTCAGGCGAGAAGCTGGCAAAACCACAGCGTAAACGGGGCTTAATGTGTAGCGATAAACACACCCTATTTCTCAACACCAGCAATCAGCGTGGCACCGCCGCATGCGTCATGAAAACAGAATACGACAGCAGCACGGAGCCGACAGAGCAACAAGGAGGCGGCGTATCATCATTTCAGCGAGTTTTATGACAAGGTCAGTGTTGTGCCTGAACGCGTTGATAGAACGATAGTTCGTGAAGGCGTTCATATTTTAGATGAACGTGAATTGGCCGCGCTGATGCACGTTCCTATGAACTCGTTCATTGCGGTGTCTGTGAACGGCGCGCTGTTTCAGTTTAATTTCGATCTATAGCGTGCCAGATTTCTATAGCGCTTTCCAGGCGAGAAGCCGGCAAAAGCACAGCGTAAACTGGCCTTAATGTGAAGCGAAAAAAATACTTTATCTCTCAGCACCAGCCGCGTGCGTCACATGGGGTGAAAGCTGCAGCTGTTAGTAATGTGGACTGAATGGACAGAAGCATTTAAAGCAGCAATGAGGACATGTTGTCCCTTAAATGTTATTGTAAATCATGATTGGATAAGAATTCAAACGTGAAGATGAAGATGAAATCTGACGCATAGTTACAGTGGTAAAACTGATCAAATAATTGCTGTCTGTGGTTCTATAGGCTGTGTCAATCATTTTGAAAAATAATAGCTCACAACAACATATGGAAAAAAAATAACTATGAATTAATTCATTTTTACAACGGTGAACTCAGTTGAAACTGTTGAATTATGAATTATGAACTGAACTACTTCATTTTGAAATGTGTGCACTGAACTGTGCAGTAGTTCATGTAGACAATGAACTTTCCCAACACTGGCTCCTTGTGTATAATGTCATAATGTCACTAGTACTAATTGTTTGACATTCCAGAAAGAGTAGATACTGTGTGTGGAGCGGACCAACCCGGACTCTTGAGTTATTGTCTTTGGGGACTTTAACAAAGGTAATCTCACCCACGCACTCCCTAAATACACACCGTTTATTAAACGCCCGTCCAGAGAGGAGAATATTCTGGATCGCTGTTACAGCACAATCAGAGATGTTTGTCAGGCCGTCCCCCGTGCTGCACTATGAAACCGTTGTACATATGAAATCGGCTTGTCTAACATCCAGAAAATGATGATCGCCTTGCGTTAAGACAATCACTTATGACGGTGCAGAGCCGGTATGTCTTTTGAGGCGACGAGGCCCAGTGTTGCATTGACTTCATATGTCCAACGGTCTAATCCTTGTGACATCTGTTCTCTGTTTTCGCCACAAGGTGGAGCTTCCCCTTGTGAGACGGGAGTTGAGTGAGTTCACTGTGTGTGTGTGCCAACTGAGGACTCTGTGTTGCTGCGGCTTTTGGCTGAAATTTTCTGCTTTCTTCAGCTTGCCCACGCATTTTCTTCAGGAAATGCAATATTTCTAGTTAGTGGGCAAGCTGAAGCTTGCACACTTATGTTCTTCCCACTATTTATTATTCTTATTATTATTATTATTATTCCGATCCTTTTTTTGCCGCGTATCTCCTCCTACAGTTCTTAACCTAAAAATTTAATTCAAACGTAAAAAAATGGAACTTTCTTTCCGGTAAGTGGCTATTACTGTTGGTGGTGGTATCTGGAATAGGTTTGGAATTATTCAAGTTTATTCCGACTTTTTCTCTATGGAAAATGAATTGGATGAAGTTTGAAAAATCAGTAATGGTCCAACATTTTTAACTCGTTCATAATTCTTGCCAGAAACCTCAAATAATTTTTTTAATGTTCCCCTTACCTCGCAAAATATTTCCACAATTCAACTTTGTGATATCGTTTGTACTTTTTCAATAATTAATTTTTATCTACAATATTTTTTGAATGGCAGTCAATGAGAGAGCCGTTTGGAAAAGCTCCAACCCAGCCCTCTTTGAACTCTAACTACTCCTGCATAATTTGAGCTACAAATTTCATTCAACCTTTAAATGGCTCACAACAAGTGCTACTGTAAAGGTTGTAAACATCGTGTAGGTATTCGTCATAGTTTCCGAGATATCATTTTTTAAGTTTTATGGTGTTTTTCGACCGTCCAATGAGTGTGTATGGCATCGATCGTTTCAGCCTGAGCGGATGACGTCATCTGTTAGAGTGGGAGAGAGACGAAAAAGCTTTCAGATTTTCGCTCTTTCCACACTCCTCCCAGCCGCAGTTTACACTCTACGCGCATGATTTTTTCCACAGTTGTAGACACATGTGTTCTGTCTCTCACAATGTGCTTGAAAAATGTGAGAGATTTACCGAAGTTGAATTAGCAGCGTCGAAGTGCGGCCACGTCTGTCTCTTCTCCCCATTAACTCCAATACAAAGATTTTCTGAGACAAGCGGACCGGACTCCTGTTTTTAACTCGCAAGTGTCGACGAAATATGTGGTGTAGTAACGCCGAACTAACGCCGAATTGTTCAGGAAGTCCTTAGAGCGATGATGGTCGGTGTATTTTTCTGATAAGAGCTACCGTTTTATCAGAATCATTTTATATGTGAGACCAGCGCAGGGGCAGCAAATCGCTGTGTTTCTCCGTCTGAATGCCTGTGTGTCTGCTCCGCTGAGCTGCCTGTGCACCCGTTTCAATGTGTGTGTGTGTGTGTGTGTGTGTGTGTGTGTGTGTGTGTGTGTGTGGTCGTTCACTGTACGATACTTCGTGAAGTCGTTCATATTTTAGACGAACGTGAATTGAACGCGCTGATGCACGTTATTTTGAACTCGTTCATCCTGGTGTCTGTGAACTGGAACCGGACTCCTGTTTTTAACTCGCAAGTGTCGACGAAATATTTGGTGTAGAAACGCCGAACTAACGCCGAATTGTTCAGGAAGTCCTTAGAGCGATGATGGTCGGTGCATTTTTCTGATAGGAGCTACCGTTTTGTCAGAATCAGTTTAAATGTGAGACCAGCGCAGGGGCAGCAAATCGCTGTGTTTCTCCGTCTGAATGCCTGTGTGTTTGCTCCGCTGAGCTGCCTGTGCACCTGTTTCAGTGTGTGTGTGTGTGTGTGTGTGTGTGTGTGTGTGTGTGTGTGTGTGTGTATGGTCGTTCACTGTACGATACTGCGTGAAGTCGTTCATATTTTAGACGAACGTGAATTGAACGCGCTGATGCACGTTATTTTGAACTCGTTCATCCTGGTGTCTGTAAACTGCGCGCTGTTTCAGTTTAACTTCGTTTAATAGCGTGCCAGATTTCTATAGCGCCTGTCAGGCGAGAAGCTGGCAAAACCACAGCGTAAACGGGGCTTAATGTGTAGCGATAAACACACCCTATTTCTCAACACCAGCAATCAGCGTGGCACCGCCGCATGCGTCATGAAAACAGAATACGACAGCAGCACGGAGCCGACAGAGCAACAAGGAGGCGGCGTATCATCATTTCAGCGAGTTTTATGACAAGGTCAGTGTTGTGCCTGAACGCGTTGATAGAACGATAGTTCGTGAAGGCGTTCATATTTTAGATGAACGTGAATTGGCCGCGCTGATGCACGTTCCTATGAACTCGTTCATTGCGGTGTCTGTGAACGGCGCGCTGTTTCAGTTTAATTTCGATCTATAGCGTGCCAGATTTCTATAGCGCTTTCCAGGCGAGAAGCCGGCAAAAGCACAGCGTAAACTGGCCTTAATGTGAAGCGAAAAAAATACTTTATCTCTCAGCACCAGCCGCGTGCGTCACATGGGGTGAAAGCTGCAGCTGTTAGTAATGTGGACTGAATGGACAGAAGCATTTAAAGCAGCAATGAGGACATGTTGTCCCTTAAATGTTATTGTAAATCATGATTGGATAAGAATTCAAACGTGAAGATGAAGATGAAATCTGACGCATAGTTACAGTGGTAAAACTGATCAAATAATTGCTGTCTGTGGTTCTATAGGCTGTGTCAATCATTTTGAAAAATAATAGCTCACAACAACATATGGAAAAAAAATAACTATGAATTAATTCATTTTTACAACGGTGAACTCAGTTGAAACTGTTGAATTATGAATTATGAACTGAACTACTTCATTTTGAAATGTGTGCACTGAACTGTGCAGTAGTTCATGTAGACAATGAACTTTCCCAACACTGGCTCCTTGTGTATAATGTCATAATGTCACTAGTACTAATTGTTTGACATTCCAGAAAGAGTAGATACTGTGTGTGGAGCGGACCAACCCGGACTCTTGAGTTATTGTCTTTGGGGACTTTAACAAAGGTAATCTCACCCACGCACTCCCTAAATACACACCGTTTATTAAACGCCCGTCCAGAGAGGAGAATATTCTGGATCGCTGTTACAGCACAATCAGAGATGTTTGTCAGGCCGTCCCCCGTGCTGCACTATGAAACCGTTGTACATATGAAATCGGCTTGTCTAACATCCAGAAAATGATGATCGCCTTGCGTTAAGACAATCACTTATGACGGTGCAGAGCCGGTATGTCTTTTGAGGCGACGAGGCCCAGTGTTGCATTGACTTCATATGTCCAACGGTCTAATCCTTGTGACATCTGTTCTCTGTTTTCGCCACAAGGTGGAGCTTCCCCTTGTGAGACGGGAGTTGAGTGAGTTCACTGTGTGTGTGTGCCAACTGAGGACTCTGTGTTGCTGCGGCTTTTGGCTGAAATTTTCTGCTTTCTTCAGCTTGCCCACGCATTTTCTTCAGGAAATGCAATATTTCTAGTTAGTGGGCAAGCTGAAGCTTGCACACTTATGTTCTTCCCACTATTTATTATTCTTATTATTATTATTATTATTCCGATCCTTTTTTTGCCGCGTATCTCCTCCTACAGTTCTTAACCTAAAAATTTAATTCAAACGTAAAAAAATGGAACTTTCTTTCCGGTAAGTGGCTATTACTGTTGGTGGTGGTATCTGGAATAGGTTTGGAATTATTCAAGTTTATTCCGACTTTTTCTCTATGGAAAATGAATTGGATGAAGTTTGAAAAATCAGTAATGGTCCAACATTTTTAACTCGTTCATAATTCTTGCCAGAAACCTCAAATAATTTTTTTAATGTTCCCCTTACCTCGCAAAATATTTCCACAATTCAACTTTGTGATATCGTTTGTACTTTTTCAATAATTAATTTTTATCTACAATATTTTTTGAATGGCAGTCAATGAGAGAGCCGTTTGGAAAAGCTCCAACCCAGCCCTCTTTGAACTCTAACTACTCCTGCATAATTTGAGCTACAAATTTCATTCAACCTTTAAATGGCTCACAACAAGTGCTACTGTAAAGGTTGTAAACATCGTGTAGGTATTCGTCATAGTTTCCGAGATATCATTTTTTAAGTTTTATGGTGTTTTTCGACCGTCCAATGAGTGTGTATGGCATCGATCGTTTCAGCCTGAGCGGATGACGTCATCTGTTAGAGTGGGAGAGAGACGAAAAAGCTTTCAGATTTTCGCTCTTTCCACACTCCTCCCAGCCGCAGTTTACACTCTACGCGCATGATTTTTTCCACAGTTGTAGACACATGTGTTCTGTCTCTCACAATGTGCTTGAAAAATGTGAGAGATTTACCGAAGTTGAATTAGCAGCGTCGAAGTGCGGCCACGTCTGTCTCTTCTCCCCATTAACTCCAATACAAAGATTTTCTGAGACAAGCGGACCGGACTCCTGTTTTTAACTCGCAAGTGTCGACGAAATATGTGGTGTAGTAACGCCGAACTAACGCCGAATTGTTCAGGAAGTCCTTAGAGCGATGATGGTCGGTGTATTTTTCTGATAAGAGCTACCGTTTTATCAGAATCATTTTATATGTGAGACCAGCGCAGGGGCAGCAAATCGCTGTGTTTCTCCGTCTGAATGCCTGTGTGTCTGCTCCGCTGAGCTGCCTGTGCACCCGTTTCAATGTGTGTGTGTGTGTGTGTGTGTGTGTGTGTGTGTGTGTGTGTGTGTGTGGTCGTTCACTGTACGATACTTCGTGAAGTCGTTCATATTTTAGACGAACGTGAATTGAACGCGCTGATGCACGTTATTTTGAACTCGTTCATCCTGGTGTCTGTGAACTGGAACCGGACTCCTGTTTTTAACTCGCAAGTGTCGACGAAATATTTGGTGTAGAAACGCCGAACTAACGCCGAATTGTTCAGGAAGTCCTTAGAGCGATGATGGTCGGTGCATTTTTCTGATAGGAGCTACCGTTTTGTCAGAATCAGTTTAAATGTGAGACCAGCGCAGGGGCAGCAAATCGCTGTGTTTCTCCGTCTGAATGCCTGTGTGTTTGCTCCGCTGAGCTGCCTGTGCACCTGTTTCAGTGTGTGTGTGTGTGTGTGTGTGTGTGTGTGTGTGTGTGTGTGTGTGTGTATGGTCGTTCACTGTACGATACTGCGTGAAGTCGTTCATATTTTAGACGAACGTGAATTGAACGCGCTGATGCACGTTATTTTGAACTCGTTCATCCTGGTGTCTGTAAACTGCGCGCTGTTTCAGTTTAACTTCGTTTAATAGCGTGCCAGATTTCTATAGCGCCTGTCAGGCGAGAAGCTGGCAAAACCACAGCGTAAACGGGGCTTAATGTGTAGCGATAAACACACCCTATTTCTCAACACCAGCAATCAGCGTGGCACCGCCGCATGCGTCATGAAAACAGAATACGACAGCAGCACGGAGCCGACAGAGCAACAAGGAGGCGGCGTATCATCATTTCAGCGAGTTTTATGACAAGGTCAGTGTTGTGCCTGAACGCGTTGATAGAACGATAGTTCGTGAAGGCGTTCATATTTTAGATGAACGTGAATTGGCCGCGCTGATGCACGTTCCTATGAACTCGTTCATTGCGGTGTCTGTGAACGGCGCGCTGTTTCAGTTTAATTTCGATCTATAGCGTGCCAGATTTCTATAGCGCTTTCCAGGCGAGAAGCCGGCAAAAGCACAGCGTAAACTGGCCTTAATGTGAAGCGAAAAAAATACTTTATCTCTCAGCACCAGCCGCGTGCGTCACATGGGGTGAAAGCTGCAGCTGTTAGTAATGTGGACTGAATGGACAGAAGCATTTAAAGCAGCAATGAGGACATGTTGTCCCTTAAATGTTATTGTAAATCATGATTGGATAAGAATTCAAACGTGAAGATGAAGATGAAATCTGACGCATAGTTACAGTGGTAAAACTGATCAAATAATTGCTGTCTGTGGTTCTATAGGCTGTGTCAATCATTTTGAAAAATAATAGCTCACAACAACATATGGAAAAAAAATAACTATGAATTAATTCATTTTTACAACGGTGAACTCAGTTGAAACTGTTGAATTATGAATTATGAACTGAACTACTTCATTTTGAAATGTGTGCACTGAACTGTGCAGTAGTTCATGTAGACAATGAACTTTCCCAACACTGGCTCCTTGTGTATAATGTCATAATGTCACTAGTACTAATTGTTTGACATTCCAGAAAGAGTAGATACTGTGTGTGGAGCGGACCAACCCGGACTCTTGAGTTATTGTCTTTGGGGACTTTAACAAAGGTAATCTCACCCACGCACTCCCTAAATACACACCGTTTATTAAACGCCCGTCCAGAGAGGAGAATATTCTGGATCGCTGTTACAGCACAATCAGAGATGTTTGTCAGGCCGTCCCCCGTGCTGCACTATGAAACCGTTGTACATATGAAATCGGCTTGTCTAACATCCAGAAAATGATGATCGCCTTGCGTTAAGACAATCACTTATGACGGTGCAGAGCCGGTATGTCTTTTGAGGCGACGAGGCCCAGTGTTGCATTGACTTCATATGTCCAACGGTCTAATCCTTGTGACATCTGTTCTCTGTTTTCGCCACAAGGTGGAGCTTCCCCTTGTGAGACGGGAGTTGAGTGAGTTCACTGTGTGTGTGTGCCAACTGAGGACTCTGTGTTGCTGCGGCTTTTGGCTGAAATTTTCTGCTTTCTTCAGCTTGCCCACGCATTTTCTTCAGGAAATGCAATATTTCTAGTTAGTGGGCAAGCTGAAGCTTGCACACTTATGTTCTTCCCACTATTTATTATTCTTATTATTATTATTATTATTCCGATCCTTTTTTTGCCGCGTATCTCCTCCTACAGTTCTTAACCTAAAAATTTAATTCAAACGTAAAAAAATGGAACTTTCTTTCCGGTAAGTGGCTATTACTGTTGGTGGTGGTATCTGGAATAGGTTTGGAATTATTCAAGTTTATTCCGACTTTTTCTCTATGGAAAATGAATTGGATGAAGTTTGAAAAATCAGTAATGGTCCAACATTTTTAACTCGTTCATAATTCTTGCCAGAAACCTCAAATAATTTTTTTAATGTTCCCCTTACCTCGCAAAATATTTCCACAATTCAACTTTGTGATATCGTTTGTACTTTTTCAATAATTAATTTTTATCTACAATATTTTTTGAATGGCAGTCAATGAGAGAGCCGTTTGGAAAAGCTCCAACCCAGCCCTCTTTGAACTCTAACTACTCCTGCATAATTTGAGCTACAAATTTCATTCAACCTTTAAATGGCTCACAACAAGTGCTACTGTAAAGGTTGTAAACATCGTGTAGGTATTCGTCATAGTTTCCGAGATATCATTTTTTAAGTTTTATGGTGTTTTTCGACCGTCCAATGAGTGTGTATGGCATCGATCGTTTCAGCCTGAGCGGATGACGTCATCTGTTAGAGTGGGAGAGAGACGAAAAAGCTTTCAGATTTTCGCTCTTTCCACACTCCTCCCAGCCGCAGTTTACACTCTACGCGCATGATTTTTTCCACAGTTGTAGACACATGTGTTCTGTCTCTCACAATGTGCTTGAAAAATGTGAGAGATTTACCGAAGTTGAATTAGCAGCGTCGAAGTGCGGCCACGTCTGTCTCTTCTCCCCATTAACTCCAATACAAAGATTTTCTGAGACAAGCGGACCGGACTCCTGTTTTTAACTCGCAAGTGTCGACGAAATATGTGGTGTAGTAACGCCGAACTAACGCCGAATTGTTCAGGAAGTCCTTAGAGCGATGATGGTCGGTGTATTTTTCTGATAAGAGCTACCGTTTTATCAGAATCATTTTATATGTGAGACCAGCGCAGGGGCAGCAAATCGCTGTGTTTCTCCGTCTGAATGCCTGTGTGTCTGCTCCGCTGAGCTGCCTGTGCACCCGTTTCAGTGTGTGTGTGTGTGTGTGTGTGTGTGTGTGTGTGTGTGTGTGTGTGTGGTCGTTCACTGTACGATACTTCGTGAAGTCGTTCATATTTTAGACGAACGTGAATTGAACGCGCTGATGCACGTTATTTTGAACTCGTTCATCCTGGTGTCTGTGAACTGGAACCGGACTCCTGTTTTTAACTCGCAAGTGTCGACGAAATATTTGGTGTAGAAACGCCGAACTAACGCCGAATTGTTCAGGAAGTCCTTAGAGCGATGATGGTCGGTGCATTTTTCTGATAGGAGCTACCGTTTTGTCAGAATCAGTTTAAATGTGAGACCAGCGCAGGGGCAGCAAATCGCTGTGTTTCTCCGTCTGAATGCCTGTGTGTTTGCTCCGCTGAGCTGCCTGTGCACCTGTTTCAGTGTGTGTGTGTGTGTGTGTGTGTGTGTGTGTGTGTGTGTGTGTGTGTGTATGGTCGTTCACTGTACGATACTGCGTGAAGTCGTTCATATTTTAGACGAACGTGAATTGAACGCGCTGATGCACGTTATTTTGAACTCGTTCATCCTGGTGTCTGTAAACTGCGCGCTGTTTCAGTTTAACTTCGTTTAATAGCGTGCCAGATTTCTATAGCGCCTGTCAGGCGAGAAGCTGGCAAAACCACAGCGTAAACGGGGCTTAATGTGTAGCGATAAACACACCCTATTTCTCAACACCAGCAATCAGCGTGGCACCGCCGCATGCGTCATGAAAACAGAATACGACAGCAGCACGGAGCCGACAGAGCAACAAGGAGGCGGCGTATCATCATTTCAGCGAGTTTTATGACAAGGTCAGTGTTGTGCCTGAACGCGTTGATAGAACGATAGTTCGTGAAGGCGTTCATATTTTAGATGAACGTGAATTGGCCGCGCTGATGCACGTTCCTATGAACTCGTTCATTGCGGTGTCTGTGAACGGCGCGCTGTTTCAGTTTAATTTCGATCTATAGCGTGCCAGATTTCTATAGCGCTTTCCAGGCGAGAAGCCGGCAAAAGCACAGCGTAAACTGGCCTTAATGTGAAGCGAAAAAAATACTTTATCTCTCAGCACCAGCCGCGTGCGTCACATGGGGTGAAAGCTGCAGCTGTTAGTAATGTGGACTGAATGGACAGAAGCATTTAAAGCAGCAATGAGGACATGTTGTCCCTTAAATGTTATTGTAAATCATGATTGGATAAGAATTCAAACGTGAAGATGAAGATGAAATCTGACGCGTAGTTACAGTGTTAAAACTGATCAAATAATTGCTGTGTGTGGTTCTATAGACTGTGTCAATCATTTTGAAAAAATAATAGCTCACAGCAACATATGGAAAAAAAATAACTAGGAATTAATTCATTTGTACAACGGTGAACTTAGTTGAAAATGTTGACTTATCCATGATGAACTGAACTACTTCATTTTGCAATGTGTGAACTGAACTGTGCAGTAGTTCATGTAGACAGTGAACTTTCCCAACACTGGCTCCTTGTGTATAATGTCATAATGTCACTCGTATTAATTATTTGACATTCCAGAAAGAGCAGATACTGTGTGTGGAGCGGACCAACCCGGACTCTTTGGTTATAGTCCTTGGGGACTTTAACAAAGGTAATCTCTCCAACGCAATTCCAAAATACACACCGCTTATTAAACGCCCGCCCAGTGAGGAGAATATTCTGGATCGCTGTTACAGCACAATCAGAGATGTTTGTCACACCGTCCCCCCGTGCTGCACTATCAAACCGTTGTACATATGAAGTCGGCTTGTCTGACATCCAGAAAATGATGATCGCCTTGCGTTAAGACAATCACTTATGACGGTGCAGAGCCGGTATGTCTTTTGAGGCGACGAGGCGCAGTGTTGCATTGACTTCATATGTCCAACGGTCTAATCCTTGTGACATCTGTTCTCTGTTTTCGCCACAAGGTGGAGCTTCCCCTTGTGAGACGGGAGTTGAGTGAGTTCACTGTGTGTGTGCCAACTGAGGACTCTGTGTTGCTGCGGCTTTTGGCTGAAATTTTCTGCTTTCTTCAGCTTGCCCACGCATTTTCTTCAGGAAATGCAATCTTTCTAGTTATTATTATTATTCCGCTCCTTTTTTTGGAACCTATCTCCTCCTACAGTTCTTAACCTAAAAATTTAATTGAAACGTTAAAAAATGGAACTTTCTTTCCGGTAAGTTGCTATTACTTTTGGTGGTGGTATCTGGAATAGGTTTGGAATTATTCAAGTTTATTCCGACTTTTTCTCTATGGAAAATGAATTGGATGAAGTTTGAAAAATCAGTAATGGTCCAACATTTTTAACTCGTTCATAATTCTTGCCAGAAACCTCAAATAATTTTTTTAATGTTCCCCTTACCTCGCAAAATATTTTCACAATTCAACTTTGTGATATCGTTTGTACTTTTTCAATAATTAATTTTTATCTACAATATTTTTTGAATGGCAGTCAATGAGAGAGCCGTTTGGAAAAGCTCCAACCCAGCCCTCTTTGAACTCTAACTACTCCTTCATAATTTGAGCTACAAATTTCATTCAACCTTTAAATGGCTCACAACAAGTGCTACTGTAAAGGTTGTAAACATCGTGTAGGTATTTGTCATAGTTTCCGAGATATCATTTTTTAAGTTTTATGGTGTTTTTCGACCGTCCAATGAGTGTGTATGGCATTGATCGTTTCAGCTTGAGCGGATGACGTCATCTGTTAGAGTGGGAGAGAGACGAAAAACCTTTCAGATTTTCGCTCTTTCCACACTCCTCCCAGCCGCAGTTTACACTCTACGCGCATGATTTTTTCCACAGTTGTAGACACATGTGTGCTGTCTCTCACAATGTGCTTGAAAAATGTGAGAGATTTACCGAAGTGGAATTAGCAGCGTCGAAGTGCGGCCACGTCTGTCTCTTCTCCCCATTAACTCCAATACAAAGATTTTCTGAGACAAGCGGACCGGACTCCTGTTTTTAACTCGCAAGTGTCGACGATATATTTGGTGTAGAAACGCCGAACTAACGCCGAATTGTTCAGGAAGTCTTTAGAGCGATGATGGTCGGTGTATTTTTCTGATAAGAGCTACCGTTTTGTCAGAATCAGTTCATATGTGAGACCAGCGCAGGGGCAGCAAATCGCTGTGTTTCTCCGTCTGAATGCCTGTGTGTCTGCTCCGCTGAGCTGCCTGTGCACCCGTTTCAGTGTGTGTGTGTGTGTGTGTGTGTGTGTGTGTGTGTGTGTGTGTATGGTCGTTCACTGTACGATACTTCGTGAAGTCGTTCATATTTTAGACGAACGTGAATTGAACGCGCTGATGCACGTTATTTTGAACTCGTTCATTCTGGTGTCTGTGAACTGCGCGCTGTTTCAGTTTAACTTCGTTCAATAGCGTGCCAGATTTCTATAGCGCCTGTCAGGCGAGAAGCCGGCAAAACCACAGCGTAAACGGGGCTTAATGTGTAGCGATAAACACACCCTATTTCTCAACACCAGCAATCAGCGTGGCACCGCCGCATGCGTCATGAAAACAGAATACGACAGCAGCACGGAGCCGACAGAGCAACAAGGACGCGTCGTATGATCATTTCAGCGAGTTTTATGACAAGGTCAGTGTTGTGCCTGAACGCGTACATAGAACGATAGTGCGTGAACTCGTTTATGTTTTAGACGAACGTGAAATGAACGCGCTGATGCACGTTATTATGAACTCGTTCATTGCGGTGTCTGTGAACTGCGCGCTGTTTCAGTTTAATTTCGTCCTATAGCGTGCCAGATTTCTATAGCGCTTTCCAGGCGAGAAGCCGGCAAAACCACAGCGTAAACGGGGCTTAATGTGTAGCGATAAACGCACCCTATTTCTCAACACCAGCAATCGTGCGTCATGAAAACAGAATACGACAGCAGCACGGAGCCGACAGAGCAACAAGGAGGCGGCGTATGATCATTTCAGCGAGTTTTATGACAAGGTCAGTGTTGTGCCTGAACGCGTTGATAGAACGATAGTTCGTGACGGCGTTCATATTTTAGATGAACGTGAATTGGCCGCGCTGATGCAAGTTACTATGAAGTCGTTCATTCTGGTGTCTGTGAACGGCGCACTCTGTCCGGTTAACTTCGTTCAATAGCTGATGGCTGTTAAATACGTATTACTTAATTAATTTACAGCGTGGCACCGCCGCGTGTTTCACATGAAGTGAAAGCTGCAGCTGTTAGTAATGTGGACTGAATGGACAGCAGCATTTAAAGCAGCAATGAGGACATGTTGTCCCCTAAACTTTATTGTAAATCATGGTTGGATAAGAAGTCAAACGTGAACATGAAGATGAAATCTGACGCATAGTTACAGTGGTAAAACTGATCAAATAATTGCTGTCTGTGGTTCTATAAGCTGTGTCAATCATTTTGAAAAATAATAGCTCACAACAACATATGGAAAAAAAATAATTATGAATTAATTCATTTTTACAACGGTGAACTTAGTTGAAAATGTTGAATTATGAATTATGAACTGAACTACTTCATTTTGAAATGTGTGAACAGAACTGTGCAGTAGTTCATGTAGACAGTGAACTTTCCCAACACTGGCTCCTTGTGTATAATGTCATAATGTCACTAGTATTAATTGTTTGACATTCCAGAAAGAGCAGATACTGTGTGTGGAGCACACAAACCCGGACTCTTGAGTTATTTTCTTTGGGGACTTTAACAAAGGTAATCTCACCCACGCTCTCCCTAAATACACACCGCTTATTAAACGCCCGCCCAGTGAGGAGAATATTCTGGATCGCTGTTACAGCACAATCAGAGATGTTTGTCACACCGTCCCCCCGTGCTGCACTATCAAACCGTTGTACATATGAAATCGGCTTGTCTGACATCCAGAAAATGATGATCGCCTTGCGTTAAGACAATCACTTATGACGGTGCAGAGCCGGTATGTCTTTTGAGGCGACGAGGCGCAGTGTTGCATTGATTTCATATGTCCAACGGTCTAATCCTTGTGACATCTGTTCTCTGTTTTCGCCACAAGGTGGAGCTTCCCCTTGTGAGACGGGAGTTGAGTGAGTTCACTGTGTGTGTGCCAACTGAGGACTCTGTGTTGCTGCGGCTTTTGGCTGAAATTTTCTGCTTTCTTCAGCTTGCCCACGCATTTTCTTCAGGAAATGCAATCTTTCTAGTTATTATTATTAGTGGGCAAGCTGAAGCTTGCACACTTATGTTATTCCCACTATTTATTATTCTTATTATTATTATTAGTGGGCAAGCTGAAGCTTGCACACTTATGTTCTTCCCACTATTTATTATTAGTGGGCAAGCTGAAGCTTGCACACTTATGTTCTTCCCACTATTTATTATTCTTATTATTATTATTATTATTATTATTATTATTATTATTATTATTATTATTCCGATCCTTTTTTTGCCGCCTATCTCCTCCTACAGTTCTTAACCTAAAAATTTAATTCAAACGTTAAAAAATGGAACTTTCTTTCCGGTAAGTTGCTATTACTGTTGGTGGTGGTATCTGGAATAGGTTTGGAATTATTCAAGTTTATTCCGACTTTTTCTCTATGGAAAATGAATTGGATGAAGTTTGGAAAATCAGTAATGGTTTAACATTTTTAACTCGTTCATAATTCTTGCCAGAAAGCTCAAGTAATTTTTTTCATGTTCCCCTTACCTCGCAAAATATTTCCACAATTCAACTTTGTGATATCGTTTGTACTTTTCCAATAATTAATTTTTATCCACAATATCTTTTGAATGGCAGTCAATGAGAAAGCCGTTTGGAAAAGCTCCAACCCAGCCCTCTTTGAACTCTAACTACTCCTTCATAATTTGAGCTACAAATTTCATTCAACCTTTAAATGGCTCACAACAAGTGCTACTTTAAAGGTTGTAAACATCGTGTACGTATTTGTCATAGTTTCCGAGATATCATTTTTTAAGTTTTATGCTGTTTTTCGACCGTCCAATGAGTGTGTATGGCATCGATCGTTTCAGCTTGAGCGGATGACGTCATCTGTTAGAGTGGGAGAGAGACGAAAAAGCTTTCAGATTTTCGCTCTTTCCACACTCCTCCCAGCCGCAGTTTACACTCTACGCGCATGATTTTTTCCACAGTTGTAGACACATGTGTTCTGTCTCTCACAATGTGCTTGAAAAATCTGAGCGATTTGCCGAAGTTGAATTAGCAGCGTCGAAGTGCGGCCACGTCTGTCTCTTCTCCCCATTAACTCCAATACAAAGATTTTCTGAGACAAGCGGACCGGACTCCTGTTTTTAACTCGCAAGTGTCGACGATATATTTGGTGTAGAAACGCCGAACTAACGCCGAATTGTTCAGGAAGTCCTTAGAGCGATGATGGTCGGTGTATTTTTCTGATAGGAGCTACCGTTTTGTCAGAATCAGTTTAAATGGGAGACCCGCGCAGGTGCAGCAAATCGCTGTGTTTCTCCGTCTGAATGCCTGTGTGTCTGCTCCGCTGAGCTGCCTGTGCACCCGTTTCAGTGTGTGTGTGTGTGTGTGTGTGTGTGTGTGTGTGTGTGTGTGTGTGTGTGGTCGTTCACTGTACGATACTTCGTGAAGTCGTTCATATTTTAGACGAACGTGAATTGAACGCGCTGATGCACGTTATTTTGAACTCGTTCATCCTGGTGTCTGTGAACTGCGCGCTGTTTCAGTTTAACTTCGTTCAATAGCGTGCCAGATTTCTATAGCGCCTGTCAGGCGAGAAGCTGGCAAAACCACAGCGTAAACGGGGCTTAATGTGTAGCGATAAACACACCCTATTTCTCAACACCAGCAATCAGCGTGGCACCGCCGCATGCGTCATGAAAACAGAATACGACAGCAGCACGGAGCCGACAGAGCAACAAGGAGGCGGCGTATCATCATTTCAGCGAGTTTTATGACAAGGTCAGTGTTGTGCCTGAACGCGTTGATAGAACGATAGTTCGTGGAGGCGTTCATATTTTAGATGAACGTGAATTGGCCGCGCTGATGCACGTTATTATGAACTCGTTCATTGCGGTGTCTGTGAACTGCGCGCTGTTTCAGTTTAATTTCGTTCTATAGCGTGCCAGATTTCTATAGCGCTTGTCAGCCGAGAAGCCGGCAAAACCACAGCGTAAACGGGGCTTAATGTGTAGCGATAAACGCACCCTATTTCTCAACACCAGCAATCGTGCGTCATGAAAAGAGAATACGACAGCAGCACGGAGCCGACAGAGCAACAAGGAGGCGGCGTATGATCATTTCAGCGAGTTTTATGACAAGGTCAGTGTTGTGCCTGAACGCGTTGATAGAACGATAGTTCGTGACGGCGTTCATATTTTAGATGAACGTGAATTGGCCGCGCTGATGCACGTTACTATGAACTCGTTCATTGCGGTGTCTGTGAACTGCGCGCTGTTTCAGTTTAATTTCGTTCTATAGCGTGCCAGATTTCTATAGCGCTTTCCAGGCGAGAAGCCGGCAAAAGCACAGCGTAAACTGGCCTTAATATGAAGCGAAAAAAATACTTTATCTCTCAGCACCAGCCGCGTGCGTCACATGAAGTGAAAGCTGCAGCTGTTAGTAATGTGGACTGAATGGACAGCAGCATTTAAAGCAGCAATGAGGACATGTTGTCCCCTAAATGTTATTGTAAATCATGATTGGATAAGAATTCAAACGTGAAGATGAAGATGAAATCTGACGCATAGTTACAGTGGTCAAACTGATCAAATAATTGCTATCTATGGTTCTATAGGCTGTGTCAATCATTTTGAAAAATAATAGCTCACAACAACATATGGGGAAAAAATAACTATGAATTAATTCATTTTTACAACGGTGAACTTAGTTGAAAATGTTGAATTATGAATTATGAACTGAACTACTTCATTTTGAAATGTGTGAACTGAACTGTGCAGTAGTTCATGTAGACAGTGAACTTTCCCAACACTGGCTCCTTGTGTATAATGTCATAATGTCACTAGTATTAATTGTTTGACATTCCAGAAAGAGCAGATACTGTGTGTGGAGCGGACCAACCCGGACTCTTTGGTTATTGTCCTTGGGGACTTTAACAAAGGTAATCTCACCCACGCACTTCCAAAATACACACCGCTTATTAAACGCCCGCCCAGTGAGGAGAATATTCTGGATCGCTGTTACAGCACAATCAGAGATGTTTGTCACACCGTCCCCCCGTGCTGCACTATCAAACCGTTGTACATATGAAATCGGCTTGTCTGACATCCAGAAAATGATGATCGCCTTGCGTTAAGACAATCACTTATGACGGTGCAGAGCCGGTATGTCTTTTGAGGCGACGAGGCGCAGTGTTGCATTGATTTCATATGTCCAACGGTCTAATCATTGTGACATCTGTTCTCTGTTTTCGCCACAAGGTGGAGCTTCCCCTTGTGAGACGGGAGTTGAGTGAGTTCACTGTGTCTGTGCCAACTGAGGACTCTGTGTTGCTGCGGCTTTTGGCTGAAATTTTCTGCTTTCTTCAGCTTGCCCACGCATTTTCTTCAGGAAATGCAATCTTTCTAGTTAGTGGGCAAGCTGAAGCTTGCACACTTATGTTCTTCCCACTATTTATTATTCTTATTATTATTATTATTATTATTATTATTATTATTATTATTATTATTATTATTCCGATCCTTTTTTTGCCGCCTATCTCCTCCTACAGTTCTTAACCTAAAAATTTAATTCAAACGTTAAAAAATGGAACTTTTTTTCCAGTAAGTTGCTATTACTTTTGGTGGTGGTATCTGGAATAGTTTTGGAATTATTCAAGTTTATTCCAACTTTTTCTCTATGGAAAATGAATTGGATGAAGTTTGAAAAATCAGTAATGGTCCAACATTTTTAACTCGTTCATAATTCTTGCCAGAAACCTCAAGTAATTTTTTTAATGTTCCCCTTACCTCGCAAAATATTTCCACAATTCAACTTTGTGATATCGTTTGTACTTTTCCAATAATTAATTTTTATCCACAATATCTTTTGAATGGCAGTCAATGAGAAAGCCGTTTGGAAAAGCTCCAACCCAGCCCTCTTTGAACTCTAACTACTCCTTCATAATTTGAGCTACAAATTTCATTCAACCTTTAAATGGCTCACAACAAGTGCTACTTCAAAGGTTGTAAACATCGTGTAGGTATTTGTCATAGTTTCCGAGATATCATTTTTTAAGTTTTATGCTGTTTTTCGACCGTCCAATGAGTGTGTATGGCATCGATCGTTTCAGCTTGAGCGGATGACGTCATCTGTTAGAGTGGGAGAGAGACGAAAAAGCTTTCAGATTTTCGCTCTTTCCACACTCCTCCCAGCCGCAGTTTACACTCTACGCGCATGATTTTTTCCACAGTTGTAGACACATGTGTTCTGTCTCTCACAATGTGCTTGAAAAATCTGAGCGATTTGCCGAAGTTGAATTAGCAGCGTCGAAGTGCGGCCACGTCTGTCTCTTCTCCCCATTAACTCCAATACAAAGATTTTCTGAGACAAGCGGACCGGACTCCTGTTTTTAACTCGCAAGTGTCGACGAAATATTTGGTGTAGAAACGCCGAACTAACGCCGAATTGTTCAGGAAGTCCTTAGAGCGATGATGGTCGGTGTATTTTTCTGATAAGAGCTACCGTTTTGTCAGAATCAGTTTATATGTGAGACCAACGCAGGGGCAGCAAATCGCTGTGTTTCTCCGTCTGAATGCCTGTGTGTCTGCTCCGCTGAGCTGCCTGTGCACCCGTTTCAGTGTGTGTGTGTGTGTGTGTGTGTGTGTGTGTGTGTATGGTCGTTCACTGTACGATACTTCGTGAAGTCGTTCATATTTTAGACGAACGTGAATTGAACGCGCTGATGCACGTTATTTTGAACTCGTTCATCCTGGTGTCTGTGAACTGGAACCGGACTCCTGTTTTTAACTCGCAAGTGTCGACGAAATATTTGGTGTAGAAACGCCGAACTAACGCCGAATTGTTCAGGAAGTCCTTAGAGCGATGATGGTCGGTGTATTTTTCTGATAGGAGCTACCGTTTTGTCAGAATCAGTTTAAATGTGAGACCAGCGCAGGGGCAGCAAAGCGCTGTGTTTCCCCGTCTGAATGCCTGTGTGTCTGCTCCGCTGAGCTGCCTGTGCACCTGTTTCAGTGTGTGTGTGTGTGTGTGTGTGTGTGTGTGTGTGTGTGTGTGTGTGTATGGTCGTTCACTGTACGATACTTCGTGAAGTCGTTCATATTTTAGACGAACGTGAATTGAACGCGCTGATGAACGTTATTTTGAACTCGTTCATTCTGGTGTCTGTGAACTGCGCGCTGTTTCAGTTTAACTTCGTTCAATAGCGTGCAAGATTTCTATAGTGCCTGTCAGGCGAGAAGCCGGCAAAACCACAGCGTAAACGGGGCTTAATGTGTAGCGATAAACACACCGTATTTCTCAACACCAGCAATCAGCGTGGCACCGCCGCATGCGTCATGAAAACAGAATACGACAGCAGCACGGAGCCGACAGAGCAACAAGGAGGCGGCGTATCATCATTTCAGCGAGTTTTATGACAAGGTCAGTGTTGTGCCTGAACGCGTTGATAGAACGATAGTTCGTGGAGGCGTTCATATTTTAGATGAACGTGAATTGGCCGCGCTGATGCACGTTCCTATGAACTCGTTCATTGCGGTGTCTGTGAACTGCGCGCTGTTTCAGTTTAATTTCGTTCTATAGCGTGCCAGATTTCTATAGCGCTTTCCAGGCGAGAAGCCGGCAAAAGCACAGCGTAAACTGGCCTTAATGTGAAGCGAAAAAAATACTTTATCTCTCAGCACCAGCCGCGTGCGTCACATGGGGTGAAAGCTGCAGCTGTTAGTAATGTGGACTGAATGGACAGAAGCATTTAAAGCAGCAATGAGGACATGTTGTCCCCTAAATGTTATTATAAATCATGATTGGATAAGACTTCCAACTAGAATATGAAGATGAAATCTGACGCGTAGTTACAGTGTTAAAACTGATCAAATAATTGCTGTGTGTGGTTCTATAGACGGTGTCAATCATTTTGAAAAAATAATAGCTCACAGCAACATATGGAAAAAAAATAACTATGAATTAATTCATTTGTACAACGGTGAACTTAGTTGAAAATGTTGACTTATCCATGATGAACTGAACTACTTCATTTTGCAATGTGTGAACTGAACTGTGCAGTAGTTCATGTAGACAGTGAACTTTCCCAACACTGGCTCCTTGTGTATAATGTCATAATGTCACTAGTATTAATTGTTTGACATTCCAGAAAGAGCAGATACTGTGTGTGGAGCGGACCAACCCGGACTCTTTGGTTATTGTCCTTGGGGACTTTAACAAAGGTAATCTCACCCACGCACTTCCAAAATACACACCGCTTATTAAACGCCCGCCCAGTGAGGAGAATATTCTGGATCGCTGTTACAGCACAATCAGAGATGTTTGTCACACCGTCCCCCCGTGCTGCACTATCAAACCGTTGTACATATGAAATCGGCTAAGACAATCACTTATGACGGTGCAGAGCCGGTATGTCTTTTGAGGCGACGAGGCGCAGTGTTGCATTGATTTCATATGTCCAACGGTCTAATCCTTGTGACATCTGTTCTCTGTTTTCGCCACAAGGTGGAGCTTCCCCTTGTGAGACGGGAGTTGAGTGAGTTCACTGTGTCTGTGCCAACTGAGGACTCTGTGTTGCTGCGGCTTTTGGCTGAAATTTTCTGCTTTCTTCAGCTTGCCCACGCATTTTCTTCAGGAAATGCAATCTTTCTAGTTCTTATTATTATTATTATACCGCTGCTTTTTTGTCACCTATCTCCTCCTACAGTTCTTAACCTAAAAATTTAATTCAAACGTTAAAAAATGGAACTTTCTTTCCGGTAAGTTGCTATTACTTTTGGTGGTGGTATCTGGAATAGTTTTGGAATTATTCAAGTTTATTCCAACTTTTTCTCTATGGAAAATGAATTGGATGAAGTTTGAAAAATCAGTAATGGTCCAACATTTTTAACTTGTTCATAATTCTTGCCAGAAACCTCAAGTAATTTTTTTAATGTTCCCCTTACCTCGCAAAATATTTCCACAATTCAACTTTGTGATATCGTTTGTACATTTTCAATAATTAATTTTTATCCACAATATTTTTTGAATGGCAGTCAATGAGAGAGCCGTTTGGAAAAGCTCCAACCCAGCCCTCTTTGAACTCTAACTACTCCTTCATAATTTGAGCTACAAATTTCATTCAACCTTTAAATGGCTCACAACAAGTGCTACTTTAAAGGTTGTAAACATCGTGTAGGTATTTGTCATAGTTTCCGAGATATAATTTTTTAAGTTTTATGGTGTTTTTCGACCGTCCAATGAGTGTGTATGGCATCGATCGTTTCAGCTTGAGCGGATGACGTCATCTGTTAGAGTGGGAGAGAGACGAAAAAGCTTTCAGATTTTCGCTCTTTCCACACTCCTCCCAGCCGCAGTTTACACTCTACGCGCATGATTTTTTCCACAGTTGTAGACACATGTGTTCTGTCTCTCACAATGTGCTTGAAAAATGTGAGAGATTTACCGAAGTTGAATTAGCAGCGTCGAAGTGCGGCCACGTCTGTCTCTTCTCCCCATTAACTCCAATACAAAGATTTTCTGAGACAAGCGGACCGGACTCCTGTTTTTAACTCGCAAGTGTCGACGAAATATTTGGTGTAGAAACGCCGAACTAACGCCGAATTGTTCAGGAAGTCCTTAGAGCGATGATGGTCGGTGTATTTTTCTGATAGGAGCTACCGTTTTGTCAGAATCAGTTTAAATGTGAGACCAGCGCAGGGGCAGCAAATCGCTGTGTTTCTCCGTCTGAATGCCTGTGTGTCTGCTCCGCTGAGCTGCCTGTGCACCCGTTTCAGTGTGTGTGTGTGTGTGTGTGTGTGTGTGTGTGTGTGTGTGTGTGTATGGTCGTTCACTGTACGATACTTCGTGAAGTCGTTCATATTTTAGACGAACGTGAATTGAACGCGCTGATGCACGTTATTTTGAACTCGTTCATCCTGGTGTCTGTGAACTGGAACCGGACTCCTGTTTTTAACTCGCAAGTGTCGACGAAATATTTGGTGTAGAAACGCCGAACTAACGCCGAATTGTTCAGGAAGTCCTTAGAGCGATGATGGTCGGTGTATTTTTCTGATAGGAGCTACCGTTTTGTCAGAATCAGTTTATATGTGAGACCAGTGCAGGGGCAGCAAATCGCTGTGTTTCTCCGTCTGAATGCCTGTGTGTCTGCTCCGCTGAGCTGCCTGTGCACCCGTTTCAGTGTGTGTGTGTGTGTGTGTGTGTGTGTGTATGGTCGTTCACTGTACGATACTTCGTGAAGTCGTTCATATTTTAGACGAACGTGAATTGAACGCGCTGATGCACGTTATTTTGAACTCGTTCATCCTGGTGTCTGTGAACTGCGCGCTGTTTCAGTTTAACTTCGTTCAATAGCGTGCCAGATTTCTATAGCGCCTGTCAGGCGAGAAGCTGGCAAAACCAAAGCGTAAACGGGGCTTAATGTGTAGCGATAAACACACCCTATTTCTCAACACCAGCAATCAGCGTGGCACCGCCGCATGCGTCATGAAAACAGAATACGACAGCAGCACGGAGCCGACAGAGCAACAAGGAGGCGGCGTATCATCATTTCAGCGAGTTTTATGACAAGGTCAGTGTTGTGCCTGAACGCGTTGATAGAACGATAGTTCGTGAAGGCGTTCATATTTTAGATGAACGTGAATTGGCCGCGCTGATGCACGTTCCTATGAACTCGTTCATTGCGGTGTCTGTGAACTGCGCGCTGTTTCAGTTTAATTTCGATCTATAGCGTGCCAGATTTCTATAGCGCTTTCCAGGCGAGAAGCCAGCAAAAGCACAGCGTAAACTGGCATTAATGTGAAGCGAAAAAAATACTTTATCTCTCAGCACCAGCCGCGTGCGTCACATGGGGTGAAAGCTGCAGCTGTTAGTAATGTGGACTGAATGGACAGAAGCATTTAAAGCAGCAATGAGGACATGTTGTCCCTTAAATGTTATTGTAAATCATGATTGGATAAGAATTCAAACGTGAAGATGAAGATGAAATCTGACGCATGGTTACAGTGGTAAAACTGATCAAATAATTGGTGTTTGTGGTTCTATAGGCTGTGTCAATCATTTTGAAAAATAATAGCTCACAACAACATATGGAAAAAAAATAGCTATGAATTAATTCATTTTTACAACGGTGAACTCAGTTGAAAATGTTGAATTATGAATTATGAACTGAACTACTTCATTTTGAAATGTGTGCACTGAACTGTGCAGTAGTTCATGTAGACAATGAACTTTCCCAACACTGGCTCCTTGTGTATAATGTCATAATGTCACTAGTACTAATTGTTTGACATTCCAGAAAGAGTAGATACTGTGTGTGGAGCGGACCAACCCGGACTCTTGAGTTATTGTCTTTGGGGACTTTAACAAAGGTAATCTCACCCACGCACTCCCTCAATACACACCGTTTATTAAACGCCCGTCCAGAGAGGAGAATATGCTGGATCGCTGTTACAGCACAATCAGAGATGTTTGTCAGGCCGTCCCCCCGTGCTGCACTATCAAACCGTTGTACATATGAAATCGGCTTGTCTGACATCCAGAAAATGATGATCGCCTTGCGTTAAGACAATCACTTATGACGGTGCAGAGCCGGTATGTCTTTTGAGGCGACGAGGCGCAGTGTTGCATTGATTTCATATGTCCAACGGTCTAATCCTTGTGACATCTGTTCTCTGTTTTCGCCACAAGGTGGAGCTTCCCCTTGTGAGACGGGAGTTGAGTGAGTTCACTGTGTCTGTGCCAACTGAGGACTCTGTGTTGCTGCGGCTTTTGGCTGAAATTTTCTGCTTTCTTCAGCTTGCCCACGCATTTTCTTCAGGAAATGCAATCTTTCTAGTTATTAGGGCCACGGGGCAAGCCACGAGCACTACTGCCTACAGCAAAGCTGTAGACAGTAGTGCTCGGGGCGAAGCCCCGAGCACTATTGTTATCCTGCGTGTTTTTTCTTCTTATTATTATTATTATTATTAGGGCCACGGGGCAAGCCACGAGCACTACTGCCTACAGCAAAGCTGTAGACAGTAGTGCTCGGGGCGAAGCCCCGAGCACTATTGTTATCCTGCGTGTTTTTTCTTCTTCTTCTTATTATTATTATTCTTCCTCTTCCGTGTCAAATTTCGGACCGCTACTCCTCCTACAGTTTTGGGAGCACCCACGCAAATGTTATATCAAAACGTGCGTCTCGATCGGGATCGGCGTGCTATTATTTTTCTCAAATTTATCGCAGTTTTTCGCGACGTAAGTCGCGAAAAACTGCGATAAATTTCCCATAAGAAATGAATGGGAGGCGGTAAAAATTGTCACACTTTTTCTACTGGCTACTGCTCCGGCATACTTTCACCTAGAGACTCCATTTAAACTTTAAATTGTAGACACAAGTCTTGTCTATTGCTGTATTAAGCCACGTTTTGATAACTCATGTAGTTTTTGAGTAATCCCTCATCAATGACCATGAGCGTTTTTGGGGAAATTCTCAGATTTCAATGGGTGTGTATTGCGCGGACAGTTAGAGGCTAGAGTGGGTGACATCATCGCTAGAGTGGGAGAGAGCCGATTAAAAACGACTAGGTTTTTGCTCTTTCCACGCTCCTCCCGGCCACAGTTTACACTCTACAGGCATGATTTTTTGCACAGTTGTAGACAAACTTGTCCTCTCTCTCACAATGTGCTCGAAAAATCTGTGAGATGAACAGAATTTGAATTAGCAGCCTCTAAGCGCGGCCACGTCTGTCTCTGCTCTCCATGCACTCCAATACAAAGATTTTCGGAGAGAGCAGAAAGGAGCCCTGTTTTCAACTCGCGACTGTGTCCACAAAATATTCTGTAGAAACACAAAATTACACCAAAACGTTCAGGAAGTCCTCAAGGCGCTCACGGTGTCTTTGTTTTTCTGATAGGAGCTTCCGTTCTCTCAGGAGAAGCCCAAATGTGAGAGGAGTGCAGAGGCAGAAAATCGCTCGTTTTCTCCGCTTTTCTGTCGCCCCTCTCTGTCTGCCCCTATCGTCATGGGCAACCAAGTCAAATTGCCATGACAACCACTGGGCCTCAGTGGCAGAGAGCCTAAAAAAAACTCCAGATTTTCTGTCTTTCCAGGCTCCTCCCGGCCACAGTTTACACACTACAGGCATGATTTTTTCCACAGTTGCAGACAAACTTGTCCTCTCTCTCACAATGTGCTGGAAAAATGTGTGAGACTTACAGAATTTGAATTAGAGGCCTCTAAGCCCGGCCATGTCTGTCTCTGTCTCTTTTTCTCTCTCTGAGTGCATGTGTGCCTGAGTGCTGAGAGGGGGCGTGTGTGTGCGTGCGCAGCTGGGTCTCATAGAGCATGATTGGGAGGGGCTCTGAAGTTGCTGTGGCAACCTCTGAGGCTCAGTACCTCTGTGAGCACTTCTCTCTCATGCTCCCACATGGAAATAAACAGACATATGGGCATATAATGTAATGTATATGTACACGGTCGGGCAGTAGACCCCGTGGCCCTTTCAAAATTTCCCGCAGGGAAATTGTCTAGTTAGGGCCACGGGGCAAGCCACGAGCACTACTGCCTACAGCAAAGCTGTAGACAGTAGTGCTCGGGGCGAAGCCCCGAGCACTATTGTTATCCTGCGTGTTTTTTCTTCTTCTTCTTATTAGGGCCACGGGGCAAGCCACGAGCACTACTGCCTACAGCAAAGCTGTAGACAGTAGTGCTCGGGGCGAAGCCCCGAGCACTATTGTTATCCTGCGGGTTTTTTCTTATTATTAGGGCCACGGGGCAAGCCACGAGCACTACTGCCTACAGCAAAGCTGTAGACAGTAGTGCTCGGGGCGAAGCCCCGAGCACTATTGTTATCCTGCGTGTTTTTTCTTCTTATTATTATTATTCTTCCTCTTCCGTGTCAAATTTTGGACCGCTACTCCTCCTACAGTTTTGGGAGCACCCACGCAAATGTTATATCAAAACGTGCGTCTCGATCGGGATCGGCGTGCTATTATTTTTGGGAAATTTATCGCAGTTTTTCGCGACGTAAGTCGCGAAAAACTGCGATAAATTTCCCATAAGAAATGAATGGGAGGCGGTAAAAATTGTCGCACTTCTTCTACTGGCTACTGCTCCGGCATACTTTCACCTAGAGACTCCATTTAAACTTTAAATTGTAGACACAAGTCTTGTCTATTGCTGTATTAAGCCACGTTTTGATAACTCATGTAGTTTTTGAATAATCCCTCATCAATGACCATGAGCGTTTCTGGAGAAATTCTCAGATTTCAATGGGTGTGTATTGCGCGGACAGTTAGAGGCTAGAGTGGGTGACATCATCGCTAGAGTGGGAGAGAGCCGATTAAAAACGACTAGGTTTTTGCTCTTTCCACGCTCCTCCCGGCCACAGTTTACACTCTACAGGCATGATTTTTTCCACAGTTGTAGACAAACTTGTCCTCTCTCTCACAATGTGCTCGAAAAATCTGTGAGACAAACAGAATTTGAATTAGCAGCCTCTAAGCGCGGCCACTTCTGTCTCTGCTCTCCATGCACTCCAATACAAAGATTTTCGGAGAGAGCAGAAAGGAGCCCTGTTTTCAACTCGCGACTGTGTCCACAAAATATTCTGTAGAAACACAAAATTACACCAAAACGTTCAGGAAGTCCTCAAGGCGCTCACGGTGTCTTTGTTTTTCTGATAGGAGCTTCCGTTCTCTCAGGAGAAGCCCAAATGTGAGAGGAGTGCAGAGGCAGAAAATGGCTCGTTTTCTCCGCTTTTCTGTCGCCCCTCTCTGTCTGCCCCTATCGTCATGGGCAACCAAGCCAAATTGCCATGACAACCACTGAGCCTCAGTGGCAGAGAGCCTAAAAAAACCTCCAGATTTTCTGTCTTTCCAGGCTCCTCCCGGCCACAGTTTACACACTACAGGCATGATTTTTTCCACAGTTGCAGACAAACTTGTCCTCTCTCTCACAATGTGCTGGAAAAATGTGTGAGACTTACAGAATTTGAATTAGAGGCCTCTAAGCCCGGCCACTGTCTCTTTTTCTCTCTCTGAGTGCATGTGTGCCTGAGTGCTGAGAGGGGGCGTGTGTGTGCGTGCGCAGCTGGGTCTCATAGAGCATGATTGGGAGGGGCTCTGAAGTTGCTGTGGCAACCTCTGAGGCTCAGTACCTCTGTGAGCACTTCTCTCTCATGCTCCCTCACACACAGAGAGACATAATGGGCATATAATGTAATGTATATGTACGCGGTCGGGCAGTAGACCCCGTGGCCCTTTCAAAATTTCCCGCAGGGAAATTGTCTAGTTATTATTATTATTATTATTATTATTCTTCCTCTTCCGGACGTTTTTCGATTCGCTACTCCTCCTACAGTTTTGGGAGCACCCACGCAAATGTTATATCAAAACGTGCGTCTCGATCGGGATCGCTATGCTATTATTTTTCTTAAATTTATCGCAGTTTTTCGCGACGTAAGTCGCGAAAAACTGCGATAAATTTCCCATAAGAAATGAATGGGAGGCGGTAAAAATTGTCGCACTTTTTCTACTGGCTACTGCTCCGGCATACTTTCACCTAGAGACTCCATTTAAACTTTAAATTGTAGACACAAGTATTGTCTATTGCCGTATTAAGCCACGTTTTGATAACTCATGTAGTTTTTGAATAATCCCTCATCAATGACCATGAGCGTTTTTGGAGAAATTCTCAGATTTCAATGGGTGTGTATTGCGCGGACAGTTAGAGGCTAGAGTGGGTGACATCATCGCTAGAGTGGGAGAGAGCCGATTAAAAACGACTAGGTTTTTGCTCTTTCCACGCTCCTCCCGGCCACAGTTTACACTCTACAGGCATGATTTTTTCCACAGTTGTAGACAAACTTGTCCTCTCTCTCACAATGTGCTCGAAAAATCTGTGAGATGAACAGAATTTGAATTAGCAGCCTCTAAGCGCGGCCACGTCTGTCTCTGCTCTCCATGCACTCCAATACAAAGATTTTCGGAGAGAAGCAGAAAGGAGCCCTGTTTTCAACTCGCGACTGTGTCCGCAAAATATTCTGTAGAAACACAAAATTACACCAAAACGTTCAGGAAGTCCTCAAGGCGCTCACGGTGTCTTTGTTTTTCTGATAGGAGCTTCCGTTCTCTCAGGAGAAGCCCAAATGTGAGAGGAGTGCAGAGGCAGAAAATCGCTCGTTTTCTCCGCTTTTCTGTCGCCCCTCTCTGTCTGCCCCTATCGTCATGGGCAACCAAGCCAAATTGCCGTGACAACCACTGAGCCTAAGTAGTCAGAGTGGCAGAGAGCCTTTTTTTAACTCCAGATTTTCTGTCTTTCCACGCTCCTCCCGGCCACAGTTTACACACTACAGGCATGATTTTTTCCACAGTTGCAGACAAACTTGTCCTCTCTCTCACAATGTGCTGGAAAAATGTGTGAGACTTACAGAATTTGAATTAGAGGCCTCTAAGCCCGGCCATGTCTGTCTCTGTCTCTTTTTCTCTCTCTGAGTGCATGTGTGCCTGAGTGCTGAGAGGGGGCGTGTGTGTGCGTGCGCAGCTGGGTCTCATAGAGCATGATTGGGAGGGGCTCTGAAGTTGCTGTGGCAACCTCTGAGGCTCAGTACCTCTGTGAGCACTTCTCTCTCATGCTCCCACATGGAAATAAACAGACATATGGGCATATAATGTAATGTATATGTACGCGGTCGGGCAGTAGACCCCGTGGCCCTTTCAAAATTTCCCGCAGGGAAATTGTCTAGTTATTATTCTTCCTCTTCCGTGTCAAATTTCGGACCGCTACTCCTCCTACAGTTTTGGGAGCACCCACGCAAATGTTATATCAAAACGTGCGTCTCGATCGGGATCGGCGTGCTATTATTTTTCTCTACAGAATACGCGTTTTTCGCGACGTAAGTCGCGAAAAACGCGTTTTCGTTTCCCATAAGAAATGAATGGGAGGAGCTCGAAAAACAAAATTTTTTTTTCCCTTTTTCTAATGGCTACTGCTCCGGCATACTTTCACCTAGAGACTCCATTTAAACTTTAAATTGTAGACACAAGTCTTGTCTATTGCTGTATTAAGCCACGTTTTGATAACTCATGTAGTTTTTGAATAATCCCTCATCAATGACCATGAGCGTTTTTGGAGAAATTCTCAGATTTCAATGGGTGTGTATTGCGCGGACAGTTAGAGGCTAGAGTGGGTGACATCATCGCTAGAGTGGGAGAGAGCCGATTAAAAACGACTAGGTTTTTGCTCTTTCCACGCTCCTCCCGGCCACAGTTTACACTCTACAGGCATGATTTTTTCCACAGTTGTAGACAAACTTGTCCTCTCTCTCACAATGTGCTCGAAAAATCTGTGAGACGAACAGAATTTGAATTAGCAGCCTCTAAGCGCGGCCACGTCTGTCTCTGCTCTCCATGCACTCCAATACAAAGATTTTCGGAGAGAAGCAGAAAGGAGCCCTGTTTTCAACTCGCGACTGTGTCCACAAAATATTCTGTAGAAACACAAAATTACACCAAAACGTTCAGGAAGTCCTCAAGGCGCTCACGGTGTCTTTGTTTTTCTGATAGGAGCTTCCGTTCTCTCAGGAGAAGCCCAAATGTGAGAGGAGTGCAGAGGCAGAAAATCGCTCGTTTTCTCCGCTTTTCTGTCGCCCCTCTCTGTCTGCCCCTATCGTCATGGGCAACCAAGCCAAATTGCCGTGACAACCACTGAGCCTCAGTGGCAGAGAGCCTAAAAAAACCTCCAGATTTTCTGTCTTTCCAGGCTCCTCCCGGCCACAGTTTACACACTACAGGCATGATTTTTTCCACAGTTGCAGACAAACTTGTCCTCTCTCTCACAATGTGCTGGAAAAATGTGTGAGACTTACAGAATTTGAATTAGAGGCCTCTAAGCCCGGCCATGTCTGTCTCTGTCTCTTTTTCTCTCTCTGAGTGCATGTGTGCCTGAGTGCTGAGAGGGGGCGTGTGCGTGCGTGCGCAGCTGGGTCTCATAGAGCATGATTGGGAGGGGCTCTGAAGTTGCTGTGGCAACCTCTGAGGCTCAGTACCTCTGTGAGCACTTCTCTCTCATGCTCCCTCACACACAGAGAGGCATAATGGGCATATAATGTAATGTATATGTACGCGGTCGGGCAGTAGACCCCGTGGCCCTTTCAAAATTTCCCGCAGGGAAATTGTCTAGTTATTATTCTTCCTCTTCCGTGTCAAATTTCGATTCGCTACTCCTCCTACAGTTTTGGGAGCACCCACGCAAATGTTATATCAAAACGTGCGTCTCGATCGGGATCGGCGTGCTATTACTTTTGGGAAATTTATCGCAGTTTTTCGCGACGTAAGTCGCGAAAAACTGCGATAAATTTCCCATAAGAAATGAATGGGAGGCCGTAAAAATTGTCGCACTTTTTCTACTGGCTACTGCTCCGGCATACTTTCACCTAGAGACTCCATTTAAACTTTAAATTGTAGACACAAGTCTTGTCTATTGCTGTATTAAGCCACGTTTTGATAACTCATGTAGTTTTTGAATAATCCCTCATCAATGACCATGAGCGTTTTTGGAGAAATTCTCAGATTTCAATGGGTGTGTATTGCGCGGACAGTTAGAGGCTAGAGTGGGTGACATCATCGCTAGAGTGGGAGAGAGCCGATTAAAAACGTCTGGATTTTTGCTCTTTCCACGCTCCTCCCGGCCACAGTTTACACTCTACAGGCATGATTTTTTCCACAGTTGTAGACAAACTTGTCCTCTCTCTCACAATGTGCTCGAAAAATCTGTGAGACAAACAGAATTTGAATTAGCAGCCTCTAAGCGCGGCCAAGTCTGTCTCTGCTCCCCATGCACTCCAATACAAAGATTTTCGGAGAGAAGCAGAAAGGAGCCCCGTTTTCAACTCGCGACTGTGTCCACAATATTTGCTTTAGAAACACAAAATTACACCAAATCGTTCAGGAAGTCCTCAAGGCGCTCACGGTGTCTTTGTTTTTCTGATAGGAGCTACCGTTCTCTCAGGAGAAGCCCAAATGTGAGAGGAGTGCAGAGGCAGAAAATCGCTCGTTTTCTCCGCTTTTCTGTCGCCCCTCTCTGTCTGCCCCTATCGTCATGGGTAACCAAGTCAAATTGCCGTGACAACCACTGAGCCTCAGTGGCAGAGAGCCTTTTTTTAACTCCAGATTTTCTGTCTTTCCAGGCTCCTCCCGGCCACAGTTTACACACTACAGGCATGATTTTTTCCACAGTTGTAGACAAACTTGTCCTCTCTCTCACAATGTGCTGGAAAAATGTGTGAGACTTACAGAATTTGAATTAGCAGCCTCTAAGCCCGGCCACTTCTGTCTCTGTCTCTTTTTCTCTCTCTGAGTGCATGTGTGCCTGAGTGCTGAGAGGGGGCGTGTGTGTGCGTGCGCAGCTGTGTCTCATAGAGCATGATTGGGAGGGGCTCTGAAGTTGCTGTGGCAACCTCTGAGGCTCAGTACCTCTGTGAGCACTTCTCTCTCATGCTCCCTCACACACAGAGAGGCATAATGGGCATATAATGTAATGTATATGTACGCGGTCGGGCAGTAGACCCCGTGGCCCTTTCAAAATTTCCCGCAGGGAAATTGTCTAGTTATTATTCTTCCTCTTCCGGACGTTTTTCGATTCGCTACTCCTCCTACAGTTTTGGGAGCACCCACGCAAATGTTATATCAAAACGTGCGTCTCGATCGGGATCGCTATGCTATTATTTTTCTTAAATTTATCGCAGTTTTTCGCGACGTAAGTCGCGAAAAACTGCGATAAATTTCCCATAAGAAATGAATGGGAGGCCGTAAAAATTGTCGCACTTTTTCTACTGGCTACTGCTCCGGCATACTTTCACCTAGAGACTCCATTTAAACTTTAAATTGTAGACACAAGTCTTGTCTATTGGTGTATTAAGCCACGTTTTGATAACTCGTGTAGTTTTTGAGTAATCCCTCATCAATGACCATGAGCGTTTTTGGAGAAATTCTCTGATTTCAATGGGTGTGTATTGCGCGGACAGTTAGAGGCTAGAGTGGGTGACATCATCGCTAGAGTGGGAGAGAGCCGAAAAAAACGCCTGGATTTTTGCTCTTTCCACGCTCCTCCCGGCCACAGTTTACACTCTACAGGCATGATTTTTTCCACAGTTGTAGACAAACTTGTCCTCTCTCTCACAATGTGATCGAAAAATCTGTGAGAGTTACAGAATTTGAATTAGCAGCCTCTAAGCGCGGCCATGTCTGTCTCTGCTCCCCATGCACTCCAATACAAAGATTTTCGGAGAGAAGCAGAAAGGAGCCCCGTTTTCAACTCGCGACTGTGTCCACAATATATGCTGTAGAAGCATAAAATTACACCAAAACGTTCAGGAAGTCCTCAAGGCGCTCACGGTGTCTTTGTTTTTCTGATAGGAGCTTCCGTTCTCTCAGGAGAAGCCCAAATGTGAGAGGAGTGCAGAGGCAGAAAATCGCTCGTTTTCTCCGCTTTTCTGTCGCCCCTCTCTGTCTGCCCCTATCGTCATGGGCAACCAAGCCAAATTGCCATGACAACCACTGGGCCTCAGTGGCAGAGAGCCTAAAAAAAACTCCAGATTTTCTGTCTTTCCAGGCTCCTCCCGGCCACAGTTTACACACTACAGGCATGATTTTTTCCACAGTTGCAGACAAACTTGTCCTCTCTCTCACAATGTGCTGGAAAAATGTGTGAGACTTACAGAATTTGAATTAGAGGCCTCTAAGCCCGGCCATGTCTGTCTCTGTCTCTTTTTCTCTCTCTGAGTGCATGTGTGCCTGAGTGCTGAGAGGGGGCGTGTGCGTGCGTGCGCAGCTGTGTCTCATAGAGCATGATTGGGAGGGGCTCTGAAGTTGCTGTGGCAACCTCTGAGGCTCAGTACCTCTGTGAGCACTTCTCTCTCATGCTCCCTCACACACAGAGAGACAAAATGGGCATATAATGTAATATATATGTACGCGGTCGGGCAGTAGACCCCGTGGCCCTTTCAAAATTTCCCGCAGGGAAATTGTCTAGTTATTAGGGCCACGGGGCAAGCCACGAGCACTACTGCCTACAGCAAAGCTGTAGACAGTAGTGCTCGGGGCGAAGCCCCGAGCACTATTGTTATCCTGCGTGTTTTTTCTTCTTCTTATTATTAGGGCCACGGGGCAAGCCACGAGCACTACTGCCTACAGCAAAGCTGTAGTCAGTAGTGCTCGGGGCGAAGCCCCGAGCACTATTGTTATCCTGCGTGTTTTTTCTTCTTATTAGTGGGCAAGCTGAAGCTTGCACACTTATGTTCTTCCCACTATTTATTATTCTTATTATTATTATTATTATTATTATTCCGATGCCTTTTTTGGAACCTATCTCCTCCTACAGTTCTTAACCTAAAAATTTAATTCAAACGTTAAAAAATGGAACTTTCTTTCCGGTAAGTTGCTATTACTGTTGGTGGTGGTATCTGGAATAGGTTTGGAATTATTCAAGTTTATTCCGACTTTTTCTCTATGGAAAATGAATTGGATGAAGTTTGAAAAATCAGTAATGGTCCAACATTTTTAACTCGTTCATAATTCTTGCCAGAAACCTCAAGTAATTTTTTTAATGTTCCCCTTACCTCGCAAAATATTTCCACAATTCAACTTTGTGATATCGTTTGTACTTTTCCAATAATTAATTTTTATCCACAATATTTTTTGAATGGCAGTCAATGAGAGAGCCGTTTGGAAAAGCTCCAACCCAGCCCTCTTTGAACTCTAACTACTCCTTTATAATTTGAGCTACAAATTTCATTCAACCTTTAAATGGCTCACAACAAGTCCTACTTTAAAGGTTGTAAACATCGTGTAGGTATTTGTCATAGTTTCCGAGATATCATTTTTTAAGTTTTATGGTGTTTTTCGACCGTCCAATGAGTGTGTATGGCATCGATCGTTTCAGCTTGAGCGGATGACGTCATCTGTTAGAGTGGGAGAGAGACGAAAAAGCTTTCAGATTTTCGCTCTTTCCACACTCCTCCCAGCCGCAGTTTACACTCTACGCGCATGATTTTTTCCACAGTTGTAGACACATGTGTTCTGTCTCTCACAATGTGCTTGAAAAATGTGAGAGATTTACCGAAGTTGAATTAGCAGCGTCGAAGTGCGGCCACGTCTGTCTCTTCTCTCCATTAACTCCAATACAAAGATTTTCTGAGACAAGCGGACTGGACTCCTGTTTTTAACTCGCAAGTGTCGACGAAATATTTGGTGTAGAAACGCCGAACTAACGCCGAATTGTTCAGGAAGTCCTTAGAGCGATGATGGTCGGTGTATTTTTCTGATAAGAGCTACCGTTTTGTCAGAATCAGTTTACATGTGAGACCAGCGCAGGGGCAGCAAAGCGCTGTGTTTCTCCGTCTGAATGCCTGTGTGTCTGCTCCGCTGAGCTGCCTGTGCACCTGTTTCAGTGTGTGTGTGTGTGTGTGTGTTTGTGTGTGTGTGTGTGTGTATGGTCGTTCACTGTACGATACTTCGTGAAGTCGTTCATATTTTAGACGAACGTGAATTGAACGCGCTGATGCACGTTATTTTGAACTCGTTCATCCTGGTGTCTGTGAACTGCGCGCTGTTTCAGTTTAACTTCGTTCAATAGCGTGCCAGATTTCTATAGCGCCTGTCAGGCGAGGAGCCGGCAAAACCACAGCGTAAACGGGGCTTAATGTGTAGCGATAAACACACCCTATTTCTCAACACCAGCAATCAGCGTGGCACCGCCGTATGCGTCATGAAAACAGAATACGACAGCAGCACGGAGCCGACAGAGTAACAAGGACGCGTCGTATGATCATTTCAGCGAGTTTTATGACAAGGTCAGTGTTGTGCCTGAACGCGTACATAGAACGATAGTTCGTGAAAGCGTTTATGTTTTAGACGAACGTGAAATGAACGCGCTGATGCACGTTATTATGAACTCGTTCATTGCGGTGTCTGTGAACTGCGCGCTGTTTCAGTTTAATTTCGTTCTATAGCGTGCCAGATTTCTATAGCGCTTGTCAGCCGAGAAGCCGGCAAAACCACAGCGTAAACGGGCCTCAATGTGTAGCGATAAACGCACCCTATTTCTCAACACCAGCAATCGTGCGTCATGAAAACAGAATACGACAGCAGCACGGAGCCGACAGAGCAACAAGGAGGCGGCGTATGATCATTTCAGCGAGTTTTATGACAAGGTCAGTGTTGTGCCTGAACGCGTTGATAGAACGATAGTTCGTGACGGCGTTCATATTTTAGATGAACGTGAATTGGCCGCGCTGATGCAAGTTACTATGAAGTCGTTCATTCTGGTGTCTGTGAACGGCGCTCTCTGTCCGGTTAACTTCGTTCAATAGCTGATGGCTGTTAAATACGTATTACTTAATTAATTTACAGCGTGGCACCGCCGCGTGCTTTACATGAAGTGAAAGCTGCAGCTGTTAGTAATGTGGACTGAATGGACAGCAGCATTTGAAGCAGCAATGAGGACATGTTGTCCCCTAAATGTTATTGTAAATCATGATTGGATAAGAATTCAAACGTGAAGATGAAGATGAAATCTGACGCATAGTTACAGTGGTAAAACTGATCAAATAATTGCTGTCTGTGGTTCTATAGGCTGTGTCAATCATTTTGAAAAATAATAGCTCACAACAACATATGGGGAAAAAAATAACTATGAATTAATTCATTTTTACAACGGTGAACTCAGTTGAAAATGTTGAATTATGAATTATGAACTGAACTACTTCATTTTGAAATGTGTGCACTGAACTGTGCAGTAGTTCATGTAGACAATGAACTTTCCCAACACTGGCTCCTTGTGTATAATGTCATAATGTCACTAGTATTAATTGTTTGACATTCCAGAAAGAGCAGATACTGTGTGTGGAGCGGACCAACCCGGACTCTTGAGTTATTGTCTTTGGGGACTTTAACAAAGGTAATCTCACCCACGCACTCCCTAAATACACACCGCTTATTAAACGCCCGCCCAGAGAGGAGAATATTCTGGATCGCTATTACAGCACAATCAGAGATGTTTGTCACACCGTCCCCCCGTGCTGCACTATCAAACCGTTGTACATATGAAATCGGCTAAGACAATCACTTATGACGGTGCAGAGCCGGTATGTCTTTTGAGGCGACGAGGCGCAGTGTTGCATTGATTTCATATGTCCAACGGTCTAATCCTTGTGACATCTGTTCTCTGTTTTCGCCACAAGGTGGAGCTTCCCCTTGTGAGACGGGAGTTGAGTGAATTCACTGTGTCTGTGCCAACTGAGGACTCTGTGTTGCTGCGGCTTTTGGCTGAAATTTTCTGCTTTCTTCAGCTTGCCCACGCATTTTCTTCAGGAAATGCAATCTTTCTAGTTATTATTAGGGCCACGGGGCAAGCCACGAGCACTACTGCCTACAGCAAAGCTGTAGACAGTAGTGCTCGGGGCGAAGCCCCGAGCACTATTGTTATCCTGCGTGTTTTTTCTTCTTCTTCTTATTAGGGCCACGGGGCAGCCACGAGCACTACTGCCTACAGCAAAGCTGTAGACAGTAGTGCTCGGGGCGAAGCCCCGAGCACTATTGTTATCCTGCGTGTTTTTTCTTCTTATTATTATTATTATTATTATTATTCTTCCTCTTCCGTGTCAAATTTCGATTCGCTACTCCTCCTACAGTTTTGGGAGCACCCACGCAAATGTTATATCAAAACGTGCGTCTCGATCGGGATCGGCGTGCTATTATTTTTGGGAAATTTATCGCAGTTTTTCGCGACGTAAGTCGCGAAAAACTGCGATAAATTTCCCATAAGAAATGAATGGGAGGCCGTAAAAATTGTCGCACTTTTTCTACTGGCTACTGCTCCGGCATACTTTCACCTAGAGACTCCATTTAAACTTTAAATTGTAGACACAAGTCTTGTCTATTGCTGTATTAAGCCACGTTTTGATAACTCATGTAGTTTTTGAATAATCCCTCATCAATGACCATGAGCGTTTTTGGAGAAATTCTCAGATTTCAATGGGTGTGTATTGCGCGGACAGTTAGAGGCTAGAGTGGGTGACATCATCGCTAGAGTGGGAGAGAGCCGATTAAAAACGACTAGGTTTTTGCTCTTTCCACGCTCCTCCCGGCCACAGTTTACACTCTACAGGCATGATTTTTTCCACAGTTGTAGACAAACTTGTCCTCTCTCTCACAATGTGCTCGAAAAATCTGTGAGACAAACAGAATTTGAATTAGCAGCCTCTAAGCGCGGCCACGTCTGTCTCTGCTCTCCATGCACTCCAATACAAAGATTTTCGGAGAGAAGCAGAAAGGAGCCCTGTTTTCAACTCGCGACTGTGTCCACAAAATATTCTGTAGAAACACAAAATTACACCAAAACGTTCAGGAAGTCCTCAAGGCGCTCACGGTGTCTTTGTTTTTCTCATAGGAGCTTCCGTTCTCTCAGGAGAAGCCCAAATGCGAGAGGAGTGCAGAGGCAGAAAATCGCTCGTTTTCTCCGCTTTTCTGTCGCCCCTCTCTGTCTGCCCCTATCGTCATGGGCAACCAAGCCAAATTGCCGTGACAACCACTGAGCCTCAGTGGCAGAGAGCCTGAAAAAACCTCCAGATTTTCTGTCTTTCCACGCTCCTCCCGGCCACAGTTTACACACTACAGGCATGATTTTTTCCACAGTTGCAGACAAACTTGTCCTCTCTCTCACAATGTGCTGGAAAAATGTGTGAGACTTACAGAATTTGAATTAGAGGCCTCTAAGCCCGGCCATGTCTGTCTCTGTCTCTTTTTCTCTCTCTGAGTGCATGTGTGCCTGAGTGCTGAGAGGGGGCGTGTGTGTGCGTGCGCAGCTGGGTCTCATAGAGCATGATTGGGAGGGGCTCTGAAGTTGCTGTGGCAACCTCTGAGGCTCAGTACCTCTGTGAGCACCTCTCTCTCATGCTCCCTTACACAAATAAACAGACATATGGGCATATAATGTAATGTATATGTACGCGGTCGGGCAGTAGACCCCGTGGCCCTTTCAAAATTTCCCGCAGGGAAATTGTCTAGTTATTATTATTCTTCCTCTTCCGTGTCAAATTTCGGACCGCTACTCCTCCTACAGTTTTGGGAGCACCCACGCAAATGTTATATCAAAACGTGCGTCTCGATCGGGATCGGCGTGCTATTATTTTTCTCAAATTTATCGCAGTTTTTCGCGACGTAAGTCGCGAAAAACTGCGATAAATTTCCCATAAGAAATGAATGGGAGGCGGTAAAAATTGTCACACTTTTTCTACTGGCTACTGCTCCGGCATACTTTCACCTAGAGACTCCATTTAAACTTTAAATTGTAGACACAAGTCTTGTCTATTGCTGTATTAAGCCACGTTTTGATAACTCATGTAGTTTTTGAGTAATCCCTCATCAATGACCATGAGCGTTTTTGGGGAAATTCTCAGATTTCAATGGGTGTGTATTGCGCGGACAGTTAGAGGCTAGAGTGGGTGACATCATCGCTAGAGTGGGAGAGAGCCGATTAAAAACGACTAGGTTTTTGCTCTTTCCACGCTCCTCCCGGCCACAGTTTACACTCTACAGGCATGATTTTTTGCACAGTTGTAGACAAACTTGTCCTCTCTCTCACAATGTGCTCGAAAAATCTGTGAGATGAACAGAATTTGAATTAGCAGCCTCTAAGCGCGGCCACGTCTGTCTCTGCTCTCCATGCACTCCAATACAAAGATTTTCGGAGAGAGCAGAAAGGAGCCCTGTTTTCAACTCGCGACTGTGTCCACAAAATATTCTGTAGAAACACAAAATTACACCAAAACGTTCAGGAAGTCCTCAAGGCGCTCACGGTGTCTTTGTTTTTCTGATAGGAGCTTCCGTTCTCTCAGGAGAAGCCCAAATGTGAGAGGAGTGCAGAGGCAGAAAATCGCTCGTTTTCTCCGCTTTTCTGTCGCCCCTCTCTGTCTGCCCCTATCGTCATGGGCAACCAAGTCAAATTGCCATGACAACCACTGGGCCTCAGTGGCAGAGAGCCTAAAAAAAACTCCAGATTTTCTGTCTTTCCAGGCTCCTCCCGGCCACAGTTTACACACTACAGGCATGATTTTTTCCACAGTTGCAGACAAACTTGTCCTCTCTCTCACAATGTGCTGGAAAAATGTGTGAGACTTACAGAATTTGAATTAGAGGCCTCTAAGCCCGGCCATGTCTGTCTCTGTCTCTTTTTCTCTCTCTGAGTGCATGTGTGCCTGAGTGCTGAGAGGGGGCGTGTGTGTGCGTGCGCAGCTGGGTCTCATAGAGCATGATTGGGAGGGGCTCTGAAGTTGCTGTGGCAACCTCTGAGGCTCAGTACCTCTGTGAGCACTTCTCTCTCATGCTCCCACATGGAAATAAACAGACATATGGGCATATAATGTAATGTATATGTACACGGTCGGGCAGTAGACCCCGTGGCCCTTTCAAAATTTCCCGCAGGGAAATTGTCTAGTTATTCTTCCTCTTCCGTGTCAAATTTCGGACCGCTACTCCTCCTACAGTTTTGGGAGCACCCACGCAAATGTTATATCAAAACGTGCGTCTCGATCGGGATCGGCGTGCTATTACTTTTGGGAAATTTATCGCAGTTTTTCGCGACGTTAGTCGCGAAAAACTGCGATAAATTTCCCATAAGAAATGAATGGGAGGCGGTAAAAATTGTCGCACTTCTTCTACTGGCTACTGCTCCGGCATACTTTCACCTAGAGACTCCATTTAAACTTTAAATTGTAGACACAAGTCTTGTCTATTGCTGTATTAAGCCACGTTTTGATAACTCATGTAGTTTTTGAATAATCCCTCATCAATGACCATGAGCGTTTTTGGAGAAATTCTCAGATTTCAATGGGTGTGTATTGCGCGGACAGTTAGAGGCTAGAGTGGGTGACATCATCGCTAGAGTGGGAGAGAGCCGATTAAAAACGTCTGGATTTTTGCTCTTTCCACGCTCCTCCCGGCCACAGTTTACACTCTACAGGCATGATTTTTTCCACAGTTGTAGACAAACTTGTCCTCTCTCTCACAATGTGCTCGAAAAATCTGTGAGACTTACAGAATTTGAATTAGCAGCCTCTAAGCGCGGCCACGTCTGTCTCTGCTCTCCATGCACTCCAATACAAAGATTTTCGGAGAGAGCAGAAAGGAGCCCTGTTTTCAACTCGCGACTGTGTCCACAAAATATTCTGTAGAAACACAAAATTACACCAAATCGTTCAGGAAGTCCTCAAGGCGCTCACGGTGTCTTTGTTTTTCTGATAGGAGCTACCGTTCTCTCAGGAGAAGCCCAAATGTGAGAGGAGTGCAGAGGCAGAAAATCGCTTGTTTTCTCCGCTTTTCTGTCGCCCCTGTCTGTCTGCCCTTATCGTCATGGGCAACCAGCTCAAGTTGCCGTGACAACCCCTGAGCCTAAGTAGTCAGAGTGGCAGAGAGCCTTTTTTTAACTCCAGATTTTCTGTCTTTCCACGCTCCTCCCGGCCACAGTTTACACACTACAGGCATGATTTTTTCCACAGTTGCAGACAAACTTGTCCTCTCTCTCACAATGTGCTGGAAAAATGTGTGAGACTTACAGAATTTGAATTAGAGGCCTCTAAGCCCGGCCATGTCTGTCTCTGTCTCTTTTTCTCTCTCTGAGTGCATGTGTGCCTGAGTGCTGAGAGGGGGCGTGTGTGTGCGTGCGCAGCTGGGTCTCATAGAGCATGATTGGGAGGGGCTCTCAAGTTGCTGTGGCAACCTCTGAGGCTCAGTACCTCTGTGAGCACTTCTCTCTCATGCTCCCACATGGAAATAAACAGACATATGGGCATATAATGTAATGTATATGGACGCGGTCGGGCAATAGACCCCGTGGCCCTTTCAAAATTTCCCGCAGGGAAATTGTCTAGTTATTATTATTATTCTTCCTCTTCCGTGTCAAATTTCGGACCGCTACTCCTCCTACAGTTTTGGGAGCACCCACGCAAATGTTATATCAAAACGTGCGTCTCGATCGGGATCGGCGTGCTATTATTTTTCTCTACAGAATACGCGTTTTTCGCGACGCAAGTCGCGAAAAACGCGTATTCGTTTCCCATAAGAAATGAATGGGAGGCGGTAAAAATTGTCGCACTTTTTCTACTGGCTACTGCTCCGGCATACTTTCACCTAGAGACTCCATTTAAACTTTAAATTGTAGACACAAGTCTTGTCTATTGGTGTATTAAGCCACGTTTTGATAACTCGTGTAGTTTTTGAGTAATCCCTCATCAATGACCATGAGCGTTTTTGGAGAAATTCTCAGATTTCAATGGGTGTGTATTGCGTGGACAGTTAGAGGCTAGAGTGGGTGACATCATCGCTAGAGTGGGAGAGAGCCGAAAAAAACGCCTAGATTTTTGCTCTTTCCACGCTCCTCCTGGCCACAGTTTACGCTCTACAGGCGTGATTTTTTCCACAGTTGTAGACAAACTTGTCCTCTCTCTCACAATGTGCTCAAAAAATCTGTGAGACTTACAGAATTTGAGTTAGCAGCCTCTAAGCGCGGCCATGTCTGTCTCTGCTCCCCATGCACTCCAATACAAAGATTTTCGGAGAGAAGCAGAAAGGAGCCCTGTTTTCAACTCGCGACTGTGTCCACAAAATATTCTGTAGAAACACAAAATTACACCAAATCGTTCAGGAAGTCCTCAAGGCGCTCACGGTGTCTTTGTTTTTCTGATAGGAGCTACCGTTCTCTCAGGAGAAGCCCAAATGTGAGAGGAGTGCAGAGGCAGAAAATGGCTCGTTTTCTCCGCTTTTCTGTCGCCCCTGTCTGTCTGCCCTTATCGTCATGGGCAACCAGCTCAAGTTGCCGTGACAACCTCTGAGCCTAAGTAGTCAGAGTGGCAGAGAGCCTTTTTTTAACTCCAGATTTTCTGTCTTTCCACGCTCCTCCCGGCCACAGTTTCCACACTACAGGCATGATTTTTTCCACAGTTGCAGACAAACTTGTCCTCTCTCTCACAATGTGCTGGAAAAATGTGTGAGACTTACAGAATTTGAATTAGAGGCCTCTAAGCCCGGCCATGTCTGTCTCTGTCTCTTTTTCTCTCTCTGAGTGCATGTGTGCCTGAGTGCTTAGAGGGGGCGTGTGTGTGCGTGCGCAGCTGGGTCTCATAGAGCATGATTGGGAGGGGCTCTGAAGTTGCTGTGGCAACCTCTGAGGCTCAGTACCTCTGTGAGCACTTCTCTCTCATGCTCCCACATGGAAATAAACAGACATATGGGCATATAATGTAATGTATATGTACGCGGTCGGGCAGTAGACCCCGTGGCCCTTTCAAAATTTCCCGCAGGGAAATTGTCTAGTTATTCTTCCTCTTCCGTGCTTTTTTCGATTCGCTACTCCTCCTACAGTTTTGGGAGCACCCACGCAAATGTTACATCAAAACGTGCGTCTTGATCGGGATCGCTATGCTATTATTTTTCTTAAATTTATCGCAGTTTTTCGCGACGTAAGTCGCGAAAAACTGCGATAAATTTCCCATAAGAAATGAATGGGAGGTGGTAAAAATTGTCGCACTTTTTCTACTGGCTACTGCTCCGGCATACTTTCACCTAGAGACTCCATTTAAACTTTAAATTGTAGACACAAGTCTTGTCTATTGCTGTTTTAAGCCACGTTTTGATAACTCATGTAGTTTTTGAATAATCCCTCATCAATGACCATGAGCGTTTTTGGAGAAATTCTCAGATTTCAATGGGTGTGTATTGCGCGGACAGTTAGAGGCTAGAGTGGGTGACATCATCGCTAGAGTGGGAGAGAGCCGATTAAAAACGACTAGGTTTTTGCTCTTTCCACGCTCCTCCCGGCCACAGTTTACACTCTACAGGCATGATTTTTTCCACAGTTGTAGACAAACTTGTCCTCTCTCTCACAATGTGATCGAAAAATCTGTGAGAGTTACAGAATTTGAATTAGCAGCCTCTAAGCGCGGCCATGTCTGTCTCTGCTCCCCATGCACTCCAATACAAAGATTTTCGGAGAGAAGCAGAAAGGAGCCCTGTTTTCAACTCGCGACTGTGTCCACAATATATGCTGTAGAAGCATAAAATTACACCAAAACGTTCAGGAAGTCCTCAAGGCGCTCACGGTGTCTTTGTTTTTCTGATAGGAGCTTCCGTTCTCTCAGGAGAAGCCCAAATGTGAGAGGAGTGCAGAGGCAGAAAATCGCTCGTTTTCTCCGCTTTTCTGTCGCCCCTCTCTGTCTGCCCCTATCGTCATGGGCAACCAAGCCAAATTGCCATGACAACCACTGGGCCTCAGTGGCAGAGAGCCTAAAAAAAACTCCAGATTTTCTGTCTTTCCAGGCTCCTCCCGGCCACAGTTTACACACTACAGGCATGATTTTTTCCACAGTTGCAGACAAACTTGTCCTCTCTCTCACAATGTGCTGGAAAAATGTGTGAGACTTACAGAATTTGAATTAGAGGCCTCTAAGCCCGGCCATGTCTGTCTCTGTCTCTTTTTCTCTCTCTGAGTGCATGTGTGCCTGAGTGCTGAGAGGGGGCGTGTGCGTGCGTGCGCAGCTGTGTCTCATAGAGCATGATTGGGAGGGGCTCTGAAGTTGCTGTGGCAACCTCTGAGGCTCAGTACCTCTGTGAGCACTTCTCTCTCATGCTCCCTCACACACAGAGAGACAAAATGGGCATATAATGTAATATATATGTACGCGGTCGGGCAGTAGACCCCGTGGCCCTTTCAAAATTTCCCGCAGGGAAATTGTCTAGTTATTCTTCCTCTTCCGTGTCAAATTTCGGACCGCTACTCCTCCTACAGTTTTGGGAGCACCCACGCAAATGTTATATCAAAACGTGCGTCTCGATCGGGATCGGCGTGCTATTATTTTTCTCTACAGAATAGAATAGTTTTCGTTTCCCATAAGAAATGAATGGGAGGAGCTCGAAAAACAAAATTTTTTTTTCCCTTTTTCTAATGGCTACTGCTCCGGCATACTTTCACCTAGAGACTCCATTTAAACTTTAAATTGTAGACACAAGTCTTGTCTATTGGTGTATTAAGCCACGTTTTGATAACTCGTGTAGTTTTTGAGTAATCCCTCATCAATGACCATGAGCGTTTTTGGAGAAATTCTCTGATTTCAATGGGTGTGTATTGCGCGGACAGTTAGAGGCTAGAGTGGGTGACATCATCGCTAGAGTGGGAGAGAGCCGAAAAAAAACGCCTAGATTTTTGCTCTTTCCACGCGCCTCTAAGCGCGGCCACGTCTGTCTCTGCTCTCCATGCACTCCAATACAAAGATTTTTGGAGAGAGCAGAAAGGAGCCCCGTTTTCAACTCGCGACTGTGTCCACAAAATACGCTGTAGAAACACAAAATTACACCAAATCGTTCAGGAAGTCCTCAAGGCGCTCACGGTGTCTTTGTTTTTCTGATAGGGGCTACCGTTCTCTCAGGAGAAGCCCAAATGTGAGAGGAGTGCAGAGGCAGAAAATCGCTCGTTTTCTCCGCTTTTCTGTCGCCCCTCTCTGTCTGCCCTTATCGTCATGGGCAACCAGCTCAAGTTGCCGTGACAACCACTGAGCCTCAGTGGCAGAGAGCCTAAAAAAAGCTCCAGATTTTCAGTCTTTCCACGCTCCTCCCGGCCACAGTTTACACACTACAGGCATGATTTTTTCCACAGTTGTAGACAAACTTGTCCTCTCTCTCACAATGTGCTGGAAAAATGTGTGAGACTTACAGAATTTCAATTAGCAGCCTCTAAGCCCGGCCACTTCTGTCTCTGTCTCTTTTTCTCTCTCTGGGTGCATGTGTGCCTGAGTGCTGAGAGGGGGCGTGTGTGTGCGTGAGCAGCTGTGTCTCATAGAGCATGATTGGGAGGGGCTCTGAAGTTGCTGTGGCAACCTCTGAGGCTCAGTACCTCTGTGAGCACTTCTCTCTCATGCTCCCACACACAAATAAACAGACATATGGGCATATAATGTAATGTATATGTACGCGGTCGGGCAGTAGACCCCGTGGCCCTTTCAAAATTTCCCGCAGGGAAATTGTCTAGTTTATATTACTATTTGTATTCTTTTTTCTAATTTCTACATAATAATATAATCATAATATATTAGTATTAATAATACAGTATTAATAATACAAACGTTTACTGTAAAATTATTTCTTATATTTATCATTTTTATCGCCTTGAAGGCAACATAATTTTATGTTTAATTTGAGTTAAATAAGAAGATAATGCCTGAATATTAATTGTTCAATTTAAGAAGATGAAATAAAATGACTTGTGTTGAATATTCAGTTGTGTTATGTTCTACTTTTGGAGAATCATGAACATGTATGAGTGAGGGGGTACTCATGGTATGACAAAAAGGCTCAAGGGGTACACAAGACAAAAAAGGTTGGGAACCACTGATCTAAAATGCAAAACTTTTTTTTTTTTTTTTAAACACTTTGTTGTTTACTACATAATTCGATATGTGTTCCTTCATAGTTTGGATGTCTTCAGTATTAATTTACAATTTAAAAGATAAAACCATTGAATAAAGAAAAACATTGAATGAGAAGTGTGTCCAAACTTTTAATGCTACTGTATATCAATTTAAAACACAAAGAACAAGAAGGATGAAAGTTTATGCAGGTATATCACTGAAAGGTGCCACATAGATTTCAGTGTCATATGGACAGAAAAGTACCATTGACTGTATTTATACTGTCTCTGTAATCCATTTGTGATCACCCTCTCCTACCAATTGTCTCAATTGCCAGTAGCCTCTCTTAAAATCACAACTGAAGTATAATGTGTGAGTGGTGTGTACATATCCTTCAAGTAACACAAACTGTACTTAAATTTTATATAGATTTATATAATCCAGGCATGTTCACAGTATTTCACTTCCAGCTAGGTATCTGATTATGACCAACTAACTGTAGTCACTTAATGTTGGAACTAGTTAATCCAATGCTTGTTGCTCTGATATTTTAAAGCTAGTAGTTGCCTTGTAGTGATGTTGGGATTCGCTGTGTGTACACTTGTCTTAATGTAAGATGGATGTGGACAGTGATAAGGGTGGTGGGACAGCCCAGGGCAGGTCAGCTGAAAATTTACCAAATTTTCAAATCCCAGTGACAACAGGTATGCATATGGAGGTGATGATTTATTTCCATCTACGTTCTGCCTTCCTATATTCTCCTCTCTGTTGATGATGCTGCTGTTGATGTTAAGGGTTTCATTAATAACTGGGACAGCCCTGGACTTGTGTGAAGTGGAGGCATGAAGAGCTGACAACTCATTAAACCAACTAACATGGTCATTTATATTACTGAAGTGAAGAGGGTGATTAGCCTTATTAAAAGTAGCTGGAAAATGTGGCTTCATGGAGCTCATTAGCAATGCAGGAGAGCATTGTATGTTTCTAGGTTATTTATAGCATGCAGTTAAGGTGCATCAAAGGTAATACCTTTATGGTCAAAGACAAAGTCTGAATTCAGAGACATGTCTAGAGTAGTGTGTGTGGGGCCAGAGGCATGAGGATAAAATATTTAGAATTGTTTAAAAAATTTGTGAGGTGTTGTCAATGTGAAGATTAAAGTCACCAACTATAATGACCCTTTGAAATTGAAGTCATTTGGATTCTGGTGATGTCTATAGACGCACCTCTGGCTCAACTCTTGAACCTCTACATTCATCTTATCACTCCACCCTCAGATTCATTACTTTTGACAGTTATTCTGTTCATCATTTCATCTTGTATGAAAAGGTTGGATGGCATCTCTAATAAGATAAAGGCTTAAGGTTATAAAGTCCTTAATGGCAACATGCCATCATACTCGACATGACATCATCACTTCCATCTTAAACTTGTTACATTGTTAGTAGCTGACTGGTTCTGTTGATTGGCTAATGTGCAAAGTCTCATGTACAAACGCTGACTTTTGGAAAACTGCTGGTAGTTTTTTGTTTTTTTTGCTTCACACATTTAAAAGCACACGTTAAAACTTAAGACAGCTGTACTTTCAGATCAGTTAAACAACATGACTACAAACTGCTCAATGTTCGAATGTCACTGTAAACTATGTTCTCTTGAGCTGCATGTCAGCAGCTGCTTCTGCTGGCTCATGTAGAGAGCTCTGTGTCTGTAGCAGTTGTATCATAAAATACTGGCTGTTCATTCGGTTTTAAAACAGGGAACTTCTGAGCTGATTTTTCCTGAGAACAGCTGTCATGCGTTTCGTGTTTTCAGTTTCGGGGAATCAACAGAGGAAAGAGGGCAAACATCATTGACTCCATGTTGCGGATGCTGGAGCAGTACAGTTCAAACCTGGAGGATCTAATCAGAGAGCGAACAGATGAACTGGAGGTTGAGAGAAACAAGACAGAGAAACTGGTTGGACAGCTCCTGCCAAAGTAAGACACATTCAAAAAGTGAGATAATTGCTGCTGTTCTATGTTTATAGATTCATATTTTTTAAGAGCATTCTTTTCTTAGTTTTATTCTCATCCCTATTCTTCTTTATTCTATGTATTTTATGTTTATGTATATGTTTACATGCTGCTGCAACAAAAGAATTTCTCAAATTGGATCAATAAAGTCTGGGTCTAATAAAGTACAAGTTTGGCACAGTAACAACACGTGGTTGCTTCCAGCAAAAATCATCTGCACCTTCCTGATTTAAGGTCTGTCACTCCTTTTTAAAATGACTTTGGCTACATTCAGACAGGATGAGCGTCTCAGGAATAGGTGGAGATGAAACCTTCCCTGAGCTCCTCCATAATTTAACACATCGTTCATAATCTCACTTGAAGCCTGTTGAAGTGACAGTATGTGCTCCCTGACAGACGTGGACATTCAGCATGGCAGAGACAAAAAGAAAGATGAAAGCCTCCTCTGGGTTGGGGGGTTGGTCATGGAGAGTTGAACGGGAGGCAAAGATACAGCAGGAAGTGAATTGGAGTAAAAAATCTTCCAAGTTAGTCAAATATGAACTCACAGACTTGAAACAGATGTAGACGTCATTCAGTGTGACTTCAACTTCCTCAGGAGATCTTTATCTCTGATGATCCAGGAAAAACCTCCAGAAATCCTCTTAGAAAGCTGATTAAAAAAGACTCTTCATAACTTGCTGTTCTCATTTTTTTCTGTTTTATTCATTGTCAGAGTAATCCAGTGATGGTTGTCTGTACATTCATGAGTACACTGCAAACAGGAGCCGCTAACAGCTAATTCAGCAGACTGTTCATGGACACAATTTGAGAACATCTAAATAAACAGAGGTTAAAAAGCAGATCTAAAGAGAACAGCAGTACCAAAGAACATCAAACCTGTAGTTTTATTAAATACAACGAAAAGGAGCTGCAGAAGGGTGTGAAGTATTTCCAGGGATATTGTTTAATTCTTAAATCTTAATAAACCTGTGTGTGTTCCAGGTCTGTGGCTCAGGCTCTGAAGAAAGGGAGGCCGGTCCAACCTGAACATTATTCAGACTGCACTCTTTACTTCAGTGATATAGTTGGATTTACGACCATCTCGGCTCTCAGTGAACCCATCGAGGTATTAACTGTTTCAATAGCTGCTGATAAGAGTCCATCACTGTTTAACTAAAACTCTGTGTGTGTGGTGTGTGTGCGCGTGCACATGTGCAGGTGGTTGACCTGCTGAATGACCTCTACACCATGTTTGATGCCATCATTGCTACTCATGATGTCTACAAGGTAGGAATGATTCAACTTCAAGAATGATCATGTGCGGCGCCCCTATAGCTCAGTTGGTTGGGTGTGTGCTCCATGTATTGAGGCTGTCAGTCCTCTGCAGTGGCCGCAGGTTTAACTCCCACCTGCAGCTCATTTGCTGCGTGTCATCCCCTCTCTCTGCCCCCTTTCCTGTCATATCTTCAGCTGCTTCTATCATAAAGGCTAAAAAGCCCCCCCCCCCAAAAAAAGAACGATGACGTTTAACTTTTTCTCATTGTTCATCCACATGAAACTGTTTCAGTAAAAAACTTGTTTCAGTTTCAGCCTCAGCCTCAGTTCAGACTAAAAGTGAGTTTCATTAAAGCTCACCCACAGCTCAGTGTAACAGTGTCTCTAATAACAAACTAACAAAAAAAAAATCTCTGTACCTGTCTGTCTCACCGCTAGAGATGGGAATCGAAAACCGGTTCTTGTTGAGAACCGGTTTCCAGCGTTTCAATTCCTCAGAATCGTTTGCCAATTTTGCAAACGTTTGTGTTTTTGATCCTCTCCGGCAGCAGCAGCGGCAACATTAGCACGTCCTAAGTAACTAACTAACTAACACTGCCTACTATGTTAGCGCCATTTGCCTCATCGTAAAACCTGCTATTACCAACTGTTAACGTTAAATGAATGCCTTCTCACACATTACATTTAGATGACGAGAGACAGAGTCTGTCTGGCTCAGAGGCTGGCAGGACTTGCTCCAGTTCACATCCACCTGTAGCTATCGAGTGGATCAGGAGATCCAGCTGTACAGAAGCGTGCCACCCATCCCCTGCAAGGATAACGCCACCCTATGGTGGTGGAGTGAGAGGGAGACTCTGGCCCTGCTGTCAGGACTGGCTGAAAGCTTTGTGTGTGTGCAGGCGTCCTCCACCCCGTCTGAGAGGGTGTTCTCCACAGCTGGAGACACCACAAGTCCAAAAAGATCGCGTATCCTTCCTGAAAAAGCAGATATGCTTATTTTTCTGCAAAAGAATTGTTAATTCTTCATATTTAATGTTTGCAGAATTGCACAATGCACAGTTCCATTGGACTTTACTTGATTGTATTTGTCACTGGCTGGCGTAGTTTTATTTTTGAGTGCTCAGCTCATATCCTTTTAAAAAGGAGAATTTCAATTTCTATTAGAAAAGTGTTGAACATGTTACTGGACATTCTGGTGTAATTGCCACAGAATAATTTATGTTGTATTTTGTTAATTTCTACAGAAGAGTATTTATTATTATTATTATTATTATTATTATTATTATTATTATTATTATTATTATTATCTATTTATTTTCAAAACAAATTAATTTTTCTGGGGACCCCCTGGCACCCCATCGAGGAGCCCTAGGCTGTGGCCCTCTTAAGACCTCATTGTTGGTCATGTTACTTCTAAACTAAACAAAGCTGATGCTAATCGAGCTGTTTGTTTTCCTTTTTTCCAAATGAGAATCAATAAGAGAATCGATAAAAAACCAAATTGTTAAACAGAATTGAAAATGGAATTGGAATCATTAAAATCTTGTCAATTCCCATCCCTACTCACTGCTTACCTGTCTGTCTCACTGCTCACCTTTTTGACATCTTCATGTAACTGTAGTCAAAGTTTGTGACTCATATGACGTCAGCTGTAAATGGTCGATGTGTGGATGAGGATTCACTGACCCTCAGTAAATTTGCTGTTGAAATAAATGTTTCCCCCACACTGCTGTCAAGTTTTCTCTATACGTTTTGTTTGCAGGTAGAAACCATAGGAGATGCCTACATGGTGGCTTCAGGTGTTCCCAACAGAAATGGGATTCGACATGCAGCTGAAGTGGCCAACATGTCTCTGGACATCCTGCACTCCATAGCAGCTTTTAAGATCAGACACATGCCTGAGATTAAAGTCAAAATACGCATCGGACTGCACTCAGGTATACACGTGCAGTTCAACCCTTTTTAATGTTTTGATTTGATGCAGCAGAACATGAAACCCTAACCCTATGAATGAAAAAATTCTGCTGGACACTATACCTTATCATGTTGCCTTAGTTCTACAGTAACAACATAACCAAAACCACAAAAACACACATATACTTTACCCCTTTCTGTTTGCCATCACTGACATTACACCAGAAATTTCACCAGCCAGTCATCGGTCTGTCATCAGCTAAACATCGGCCTGTCATTAGCCACCCTACCAAAACAGTCAATTTGTGCTCATAGACACACAACCTGTTCTTTCAAGCATGCAAATATGTGTGATTTATAAACTGTCTGCACCATCTGACTGCTGCTGATCAACCAGTTTGGTTTTTGCCATAGTACAAGAAGTTTTTTTTTTTTTTTTTTTTTTAAGTAAAAAGTAACTATATCCTATGTTCGTCTGTTCATTCGAGAGGAAGTGCTGACAAGAGTTATCACGACATGTAAAAATAGTGTCACAGATGAAGAAAGTCTGCTCAGCCCATCAGTCTCCTCTGTTAAAACATGTCACACAGAAGGAAGCTCCACATGATCCTCATGATTCACACTCAGAGTGGATGGCTGTGATTGTGATATGTGCGATATCAGAGACAATGAAGTGTTTTATTTGTGGTGGAGAGAGACAGAGCCAGAATATGTCCAGAGAGAAAGTCTACGTCAGGCCAGGTTTCCAATGATGCAGCTACTGAGAGAAAGAAAACAGAACCAGAGTCAGACACAAGACATGAAACAGGTGCTGGAAGGAAATTAAATTGACATGGAGGATGAAGGTGAGGTCTTGAAGGTGCCTCACCTGAAAAGGAAAAATGCAGGCAGCATTTGAAACTGACTCAGGTGAAGAGGGGGACAGTGAGAGCAGTGAAACAGAGACATGGGTCTGCACCCAGTTTGGAGTTATGGAGGAAGACAGGTGATGAAGTGAATCTTCTGACTCTAGAGTAGCTGATAGCCAGAGGACAGAAAAACCTTTTACAGTGTTGAAAAATCAAAGTGTTCTGTTCCTGTTCTCAGTGAGCTTTGCACCATTGTCTCTGGAGGTGGAGTGGGTGGTGGAGGGCAGATTGATGGTGGTGAGGGCAGCACTTGAACATTTAAATCTAGTTTTTATATGTGTGTGCTCCTACTACAGGATCTGACAACTGGGTTGTTCGGTTCAGTTTAGTTTTATTTATATACGACCACATCACAGCAGAAGTTGTCTCAGGACATGCAAGAAGGGGGGGTTTGAATAACTTGTAGTGTAGATCGACAATAAGATATAGTGGAGAGGGTGGTAGACAAGATAAAAATAAGGGAAAGTAAGGTTATAGTATAGGGAAGGAATCACTTCCTGTTTTCATCTGTTGATTAAAAAAGAGTTTGAGTATATTTTAGAAAGAATTGAGCAATAAGGATGGTTTCACCAGGAAGAGGTACTATAATGACGCAAAATGTTGTGTGGTAGGTGGTGACTGAGTATGTAATACTATTTTTGGGTAGTTGGTGAAGTTTATGTGGTCTGAACTGCAGAAGTGTTTTTTTTTTTATTCAAACCTCGACCTGTCTGTCTCTTCAGGTGCAGTGGTAGCAGGCGTGGTGGGTCTCACAATGCCCAGGTATTGTCTGTTTGGAGACACAGTGACCACGGCCTCACACATGGAAGCCACTGGACTGCGTATGTAGAAAACAATCAAATCAGTGATTTATTAATTGAAATTGTGCAGCAAATGTTGTGTTTGTGTTTCAATGGTGACTCAATCAAGATAAATAACTAATACTCAATAATCATCTGGTGTTTGTGGTCTCCAGCCTATAGGATCCATGTCAGTCTGAGCACAGTGAAGGCCCTGACCAGTCTGAAACTGGGATACCACATAGACACCAGAAAGGCACAGGTACACACACCTGCTCACACATTTAGCTTCAGACACAGCATGAGATGTTAACTTACTGAAATGCAGTTTTTTTTTTTTTTCTTGAAATACAGTTTTGTAATGTAACTATAAAGCACATTGCTCAGACATGTAATACTGTGACATTGACCATAAAAGTTTATTATATTAGTTATTATTATTATAGTTTATTGTAGTCTGTTGGACTCAACACATGGATGAATGTAGACAGGCCTGCATGTAAAGCCAGAAGCCTGAACAAAGGCCGACATGCATAATCTAAACCTGATAACAAACTCAGAACAAAGGAATTCTGCCAAACCCCATCATGCCTTGGAAGCCACACCTTAGTTGCCATGAAGTCAAATCCTGGCTTCCCACTGGATGAGACCCACTGGAATTCAGAGGAATACCCATGATGCACGAATAATGTCACCACTGATATAACAAACCACTTTAGAACAAACCACAGCACTGAAACTGCTCTGGCTAAAAAAAAGTCAGCGACCTCAGACTAAATTCAGATGAAAATATAGTCTCAGTTCTTGTCCTCTTAGATCTAAGATCTAACATTTGATAATGTTGACCATGGTATCTTAATCAATGGTCTTGAAGAGTTGATTGGTTTTTCTGACTGTGTGTTAAAATGTTTTTGAACAAATATCAAAGGCAGAAAGTTTGACATCAGTCTTGGAGAGTATAATGATGTGATTGTAGCATTAAATATGATTTACACAATAAGGAAGTTACGGTAAATATTGTTAGAATGTAAAGTGTTTGGTTACTAGTGCAATACGACTCCAGAGTTGTTCAGCGCCAGAAGTATTAAAGGTCCCATATTATGAAAAACCCACTTTTTCTGGGATTTGGGGTGTTATTTTGTGTCTGTGGTGCTACCACACGCATACAAAGTGTGAAATAAGACCGTCCGTGCTTTTTTGAGTAAGATACGGATTTGTGAAAGCACCCTTCCAAACGAGCCATTGGAGTTCCGGGAGTACTGTTGCGTAATAAGTCTGGATATTTGCATGCTCCCACCCACCAGCCACCACCCCTACTCCTCTCCCTGGCGTCTCTCCACCCACCAGATACGCTACCTTCTCACAGATCTGCGATGTTGCTATCGAATGCACCGTGGTAGGAATCATGTCGAGCTGCCACACACAGTGTTCTGTTGGTGGCTGTAAAGACGAGCACAAATCGCTCCATCGGCTCCCAGCCGCAGAGGACAGAGGAGCGGCGTGAATTGAATTTCTGAAGGCAACGTCCCCGCTACAGTTGGCAAAAACCTGCTGGTGTGTGCTAACCACTTCGAGGCTGACTGTTCCGCCAACCCCGGTCAGTACGAGGCAGGATTAGCTGGGATACTTTCTCTAAAGGAGGGCTCACTTCCATCTTTGCGTGGATTACGTGCAGACAAGGGACATGTAAGTATACAAATAATTAGCTGTGTGTTTCTTCAGTAGATTAGCGCGAACTCTTGCGTGTTGTAGCGTGTGTGTTTTGCCATTGAGAACGATGTCAGGCTAACCGCTAGCTTCGAGACTACGACTCCAGCCATCCCAGGTTAGCTCGCTGCTACCGTAGCTTTTGGTCCATCACACCACGTTTCTGATCTTGCAAATGAGTGAATACATGTTCGAAGGAGATGCCAGCATTCACAAATATTAAGCTGTGTTCATTTTGCAGTTTAACACGAATTAACCAAGAAGTGCTTTGCGACATAGCACAAGCTAACGCTAACCGCTAGGTTCTAGTTCGCAATCAGCATGGTCTCCATATGGAAACCCAGCGACCCGGTCGGTCAAGCGATACATACACAGACGCTCCGCAGGGCCTAAGCTTCAAGAATTTATGAAAATAATGCATTTGGAAACGTTTTCTAAACTGGAGTATGTTAGAAAAGCCTAGGGCAAAACGAGTGTATGGTTGAGACTGCTACATGCCAGCCCACACTCCAAGCGTTTTTTCTTTCCTTTATTTTTATGCTGTATGTAGCTGTTGGCATAGCTATTCATGTAAGATAAGGTTGATGTCACTTCTTTTTATATAGGCCAGTGCATCATTACAGTTACCTGCTATTGATCAAGTGTAGCAGTGAGCTGTTGCAGCCTTTAGTGCTTGAATTTACACTATAACAGTGCTGTCATGTTTTACTCCTAAGTATGCCCTGTTATCATAACAATATACTGTTGTTACAGCTGTCCAGGCTACTGTGTCCTGCAAGGACTACTGTTGTTATGCACTTCAGTACAACGAGAATACTGATAGAGGACAAGCGACCACATCATCAGGAGATCCTCTTTTCAAACTGAGCTTTCCAAAGTCCATGAACGGAGACAGCCAAACCAGTGAAGACTAACCACATTCTTAAGTGTGAACCCTTTTTTTTTTATTTAGTCAAAGAACAAACATTTATATTGTACATGACAAAAAGACACAAAGTACCACAAGTCAGTTCTTTCAACACAATAAATAAACCAAAAAAACACACACTTAAATACCTGAGAAACTACAAAATTCAAAGTGCAAACTCACTATATTTGCAGTTGCTGAATGATCTAATAAATGATACTAATAATTCACTTTTTCCTGCGTGTCTGTGTATTGCACAGGTTATATTGATGATTTGATGGACATGATCACGGAGAGGATCTTTGTCGACCCATCATCATACAGAGCTGAGATTCTGAAGATAAACATCCTGCTGGACGTGTCGTCGGAGGGGATCTTCCCTGGGCATCAGGAAACTCCCAACGTCAATCTGCATGATGGGATGACTGCTCGAATCTTCTGCCCAAGGAAGCTCCGGCACCAGCTCACAAAACTCATTGGCTAGATACCTGTAACGACTGAGAAAATTTGAACATTATGTTAGTCAACAGGTTCTATAATGTCAACATCTGTATTCACATTTTTCTAATATGGATTCAGAATCCTTCACTTGTACTGTATTTCCATGTACAAATATTCATGACTGCAGTCAATAAATATTTATTTATCTGTAAAATGTTTCATGTGAAGAAATGTATAATATATAGCATTTGCTAAGGAAAAACCTGGTTATATGGTCAAGATAAAATATGACTGACTATATTTAGTTTATTATGGTGTATGAACAGTGAAGTTGGTTATTATAGATGAAACTCACTGCTCTGTCCCCCATAGCGGTAAAGGGCCGTAATCAGCCCTGTAAGTGTTGTATGCGTTCTGCAGCGAGAACACATTTAGACAAACAGGTTCTAAACCTGGATGGTTGATCATGCCTGGAGGCCTTTCATCCAACTGCTGCAGCCTTGTTGTAACCTATTATTCATAACATAAGGTGAGTATCTGCAGTGGCATGTTATCTGCAATCATACACTATGATCATACTGTAAGTGCAGGTAAAGATACTGTGACCTGTGGCACCTCCTGGCAGCATTTGTTCTCAGGCTGCATTGTTGCACAATTTCCACATAAGCGCTGATACAAACAAATAAAAAAAAAATCATGCATGTATAAAGCTAAAGAAATACAAAACCTTGCATACCAACATTTTCAACCAATAACAGCACCCGCGTTTTAGATTTGAATGTGTGTGCTCTAGCTAGCTACTTTTTCTCAGCCTGAGATGAATGGTCAGTAGTCCTGCTCAGCAGTGTCGCCTGTGTGCTCTGCCCGTTCATGTGTAAATGAGACGGAGCGCTGAAACTAACAGCGCAGTTAGACCGGTCAATGTCTCAGCAACCCAGTGATTACTAGAAACCCCTTCCTCTTTTTGTAAACAAGCAGGACCTTCCGACTCTGCTTTCATATGATACCAGGCTTGTGTTGTTTGTGTGATGTGGTGAAATCAGCAGACGCGCAAAAGTGGACATACGCTATTTCCGTGTTTTCGTTACATCCGCATTTATTGCGGTATGAATTATGTTTTGTTTGGGTGGCAATCCTTGGTAGAGGCTTTTAGCTGAGTTTCTCCCTGTCAATCTGGTATGCTACAAGTTAGGATTGGTGCTTCCTAGCGTGAGCATTGACCGTCTGAACTGCGGGCCTCTCACGCTGCCACCTGTACAGGCGGCGCTCATATTGAAGAGAAAAAGATAGAAAGATGTACTTTGACTAACCTTTCAGGAGCGTCCTGCTGAATTCTCTGAGGTTCTGTAGGAGCCTTCCCTCCTTCAGGATCCGATTCAGGTTCGAACATGTACGGTTGAACTACTGAAGAACTCGGTCTATTCGCTACCGTCATGTCCGCTACTTTCACACGGGCAGTGCTACGTGAGTCTACGCTCTCCCCGTTACCACAGTGACATGGGTGGGACAGCAGCAGCTCATTTGCATTTAAAGCTACGGACACCAGAAACGGCACATTCTGAAAGGGGCTGAAAAAGAAGGATATAGAGGGGGGCAAGAATCTTTTCCTAAAAGCTATTTCCAGCAAACAGCATCAAAAACGTGTTTTATGGAAATCATAGACCTATGTAACTTACTGAAAAATTGTCATAATATGTCACCTTTAAGATCCACAACTGTTGACATCCAGAACAGAGCAGCTCCAGAACTGTTCAGCTTTACAACTGTTAGGCTCCAGAACTGTAGTGTGATTGTGATATTTAGTTGTTTGTGCATTGAAATGTTATTAAATGAACTGTTTTTGTAGGTGAAAGGCACGGTGGACACTTACTGGTTGATGGGTAGAGATGGTTTCGATAAACCTCTTCCTGTTCCTCCAGACCTCACCGGAGGGTAAGAACACACACCTACCAAACATAATAGATTATCATTTTGAGGAGACTTGCCAGTGAAACACATGAGATCGAGGTGAAGTCACTGCCGGCCAAAAAAAGTGACCATTTCTTTATCAATTAATATTTCAGCTCTTTGTTGTGTCTCTCTTTAACTTGTCACTTTCAGGGCCAGCAATCATGGTATCAGTCTGGATGAGATTCCAATTGAAAGAAGGCAAAAGTTCCTGGATCGACAGAAAAAGATCAAGAAATAATGCCAACACACACACACACACACACACACACACACACACACACACACACACATTAGGTTTTATTCACTTGTTGGGACATTACATAGACTTACATTCATTTCCTGGAGACTTACCCTAACCCTAATCACTATCTGCCTATTCCTAACCCTACTTTTACCCAAACCTAACCCTACCCTTACCTAACTTGTAACCCTATCCTCAGTCTTCACCCTAAAATGTAATGATTTACATTGTAGGAACATGTATTTTGTCCCCACAAGTAAGGTGAGTCCCCACAATGTGACTGTGTAATCAGGTTTTTGTCCCCACAACGTGAATAATAAATGGGCACACATGTGCGCGCACACATGCATGCACACACACACACACACACACACACACACACACACACACACACACACACTCTACCTCCAACTCCAGGACTAGACCGTGCTTTAAAGAACATTTTATCTGTTTGTGAGAATTTTTTAGCCAAATCTTATGAAATCTGAATGGAGTTCTGTACAGGCAAGTGTAAAATCTGCATGGACAGTGATTTCTACTTCCTGTTTGTAGCTGGATGACAGTCTGCTTTTGATTTGTCACTGGCATCCACACTGACAGTAATAATGAACCAGTCTTTGTGCCTCTCGTGGGTCAATGGTAGAGTATACAGTAGTATCTTTTCCAAACAGTGTAAATTTACACATTGCTAAACCTTTTATATACTGTAGCTGTATGGACACAGAGTGTGACACATTCTTCAGTGCAATGCATGCTGGTTAGGTTTCCAGACTCCCTCTATGAGATGATGTAGGAACAAATGAATGAGTGACTAAATAAATGAAAGTCTGTAAGAATGAATGAAGAAATGAATGAATCAGTTAGTGAATGAGTGAACAGGTAATCAGTGTGTAAATGAATAAGTCATTAAACATGTGAATCAGTCAATGAAAAATAAATAGATAAATGGAGGAAGGAATGAGTGACTAATGAATCAATGCATGTGATTGAGTTTGTGAATGAGTGTAATTCTTCCACCAGGTTCTGCTGTCATGTCCTTTTGTTTTACCTCTAAACATTTTGACCCCCTGGAGCTGCAGTTATCAGTTTCTTATGCTCGTGGTGTAATGGTCATAACATTTTTAAGTTAGTATGGTAACCCTAATGTCCTGAGCAATATATTTGTATTGGAGATAAACTGAAAAAGATTAAAATTTTAAAGTGCAAATATACATGAGAAAAATAATCATCATCCATTTAATGTAACTATCTTTCCAGATGGCTTTTCTAGTGAATGAAGTTTCAAAGTAACAATCCAAGGAGCCATGAGTCACAATGATTTTTGTTTCTACATAACTGTTTCCTGTAATGATTATAGAAGATGTTAGAGTTAAAAACTTTGTAAGATACAATGTAGATGTTTGCATGTTTTCATTGTTTTTCAAACAGCCATGTTACCAATAATTCAATAAAATGTTCAGTATACAGCTTTCTGTTGTCAGTAAAAATTGTTCTAGGATAAATAAAGTGCTTGTTTTGATATGTCGTTGTTGGATTTCCCTAAGTAGGAGCTGGCCTATGTCAACACTCGTGCACAGAGAACACAGAGCTCGTCGAGACGAGCATGCCACTGCCACTCTTGTAGCTCTACGACTGTGGTCGGTAGCTGTAGACCAGATTTGGTAAAAGTCTCCGTTTGCCAAATCTGGGTTAGATTGACCCCAGGAACGTGGTTCATAAACATACTAACCCTTCCTGTAGTGGACATCCGTCCACTCATTCTGAGCTCCGTAGCTCATCTCAAAGTGTGTTTTTTAATATATAAAAGAATCAAAATGAAATGAATTGTATTTAAATTTAAAATGTTAACTGTGTTTTTAAATTATTTATTATTCAAATGAAAATGAAATACAATGGCTTTAATATTTTAAATTTAAACTTTTTTTTTTTTTTTTTAAATTATTAACCAAAGTAGAATTAAAATGAAATAAAAACCAATAAAGTTTAAATTACAAAAATCTAACCAAAAAACTCCCTGATAACAAAATGTGTGCCTACGCACGATGTTTCCCCGTAGTCCGACTTCTTCAGGCAGGGCACGTGTAAATGAACGAATGGCAATTGGCAGTAACTGTCAGATGTTGTCTCTTCCAAAGTCAGAGCTGAAATGAGAGGATTAGGGGTTAGGGAATCGGGTCTGAGTCCCTCCCCAAGCGGGGAAGGAAGGTGCACGGTCCATCCGACCCATGTACCGCCCGTCCCCCCGGCCCCAGTATTCCTGGCGAGAGCGCTGGGGGCGCCAGCCCCTGCGCCACTCAGTCCAGGAGTACATAGTTTGTTTTTAGTTCGTTAAGTTGTTTTTGGTCTTTTGGATTTTGTTATTTTTTTGTAAATTTGTTTAGTTTTATAATTTTTTTGTATTTTTTGTTGTTTTTCAATAAACCAAAAAATCAAGCAAACAACTAAAAACACCTTCCCAAAAACAAAAAAGGAAGGGAAAAAGCAAGAAACTCAGAAAAAACAACTAAAGTACAAAAATGGACAAATTGGTCCTTTAACAAAAACAAAGGAAACTTATCCGTCTAAAACTTAATGTTTTCTATAGTTGTTTACTTTTTTTTGTTGTTTTGTAAAGTTTTGTAATTAACGATTTATCTGTATTTTTTGTTTTTGTATAAAATTAAAAAACTAACAAACAACTAAAAACACTTTCCACAAACAACGGGAAAGGAAAAACCAAACAAAACCAGAAAAAACCAAATAAAGTTTCAGGCAACTCGCCGTGTAGCAAAAGAAATTAAACCGCTATACTTGCGCTAAATCAACAAAAAATGGTGTGCTATGAAATGACGTTTTGGTCAAAAGCGACCTTCATCAGGTAAAGCACACCAAAAAGCACTTACTAGTGTGTAGTGGCTGAGCAGTGCAAGATGCGTCTGTCCTCATCGAGAGCCAAGTACAAAATGAAGTTCCTACTGTGAATGCACATACAAAATGGCGATACCGGAAATAACAAAATGGCGAATGCGCTTGCGCTTTTTAGTATTGTGTCTTAAACTCCACCCTGCTTCTATTCACTTCTTAAACGCCTAATAAAATATTGTTTTTTTTAACTATTACCAATTCAAATGAATATTATTTGTGTATCTTAACTTATTTAATTAATTAACCCTATAAGTGACAAAAACCATGAGTGAATGGAATGAACTTATTCCCCTTAACCAATAAACCTCTTCTAAATTTAGATTCTCAACCCTTTATGTACCCAAATGAATTTCAACTCACTAACCAAACACCACCTCATGAATTATTTATTTATTTATGTATTTATGTAAACCAATCAACCCAATAGTGTTTTTAATAGCAGCCAATTGCTTTTTAATACTGAAGCCCCTTTTAATGAATATTTTTAGCCCTATGTTTTTACTGTTTTTAATTATTTATATACTAATATATTTATTAGGGTTGGGATTAGGAAAAAAGGGGGGGGGCTAAGAGATTAGGAAAGACATTTTTAGGGTTAGGAGAGATCAATTTTAGATCGGGTCATCCCTGGAGGGGGTGGGTTAGGTTTAGGTAAAAGCGTAGTGCCCCTGGGGGGGAGCACTGCGAAGGGTTAGGGGTAGGGTTAGGGGTAGGGTTAGGGTTAGGGTTAGATTAAGGGTGAGGTGAAAGGGGGGAGCTGCTCCCCACGAAGTGGGGGGCAGCGACTGCACGCTCCACCCTAGGGGCCACAGTCCACCACCCGAAGGTGGTGGGGGTCCCACCACCCGAAGGTGGTGGGGGTTCAAAAAATTAGACCAATTGTCGGTCCTTTGCCGCGACGTTTCGGCCTGTTCGGCCTTCTTCAGGCGGAACCGACCTGTCAATGAGCAGTGGGGTGCATGATGTGCCTTGTTCCTCCACTTCTGTCCCTTCTGACTATCTCCTTCTTTTCCCTTTCTTCTATTTCCCTTTATAATTTAAGTTTGCCTAATAATTTCTGTTTGGATACTAATTTGTGTTTGTGTTACTTCTTTTTTTCAGGTATGTCCCATGGCCGGATCCAGGTAAGTGTGTATGTGGTTTAATTTTATATTAATAAATTTCTGTTTGCATTTCTAATTTGTGTTTCTGTTCTCTTCTTTTTCAGGTCCCAATCCAGGTGAGTTTGTGTTGTATGTTCCCTCCAGTGTCCAATGTTGTCTTATGTAGGTTTTAGGTTCAATAAAAATGATTTTTCTATCAATCTTGTGGTCCAGTGTCTTTTTTGTCCTTGTGTGTCCAATAATTAAAATTTCCTTATTTCCTTTCTTCCTTCTCTTTCCTTCATCCATCCCTCCATCCTGTCTTCTCCCTTTGCCTCACTCCTTCTTTTCCTCCCCTTAGCCTCGTTAGGCCATGTGGCACTGTCCTTTCCTCCTGCTCCTCTGTCACTAACTGTGGTTCTATTACTCTCCCTTTCCTTTTTGTGTTTAGTATTAGGGCTCAGAGTTTTTATTAGACTAGAGATAGTGGGCAGTAGATTAGGATATGGGGACAGCGGGCACTAGATTAGATTAGTTGTAGTGGGCAAGGGAAAATTAGAATGGGGGATGAAATTTAGAATAAAGATAGGATAGGGTAAAAATGAAATTAAATTGGAGGGGTTAGAATTGGTTAGGGTTAGGCAACTTAGAAAAATTGGTTATGGTAAGGGTTAGAATATTGGGGTAGGGGGATATAGCCATATTGGGCTCCAAAAGTTAAATGGCCCCTAGGAGGCCCTGGCTGGTTAGGTGAAAGGGGGGAGCTGCTCCCCACGAAGTGGGGGGCAGCGACTGCACGCTCCACCCTAGGGGCCACAGTCCACCACCCGAAGGTGGTGGGGGTCCCACCACCCGAAGGTGGTGGGGGTTCAAAAAATTAGACCAATTGTCGGTCCTTTGCCGCGACGTTTCGGCCTGTTCGGCCTTCTTCAGGCGGAACCGACCTGTCAATGAGCAGTGGGGTGCATGATGTGCCTTGTTCCTCCACTTCTGTCCCTTCTGACTATCTCCTTCTTTTCCCTTTCTTCTATTTCCCTTTATAATTTAAGTTTGCCTAATAATTTCTGTTTGGATACTAATTTGTGTTTGTGTTACTTCTTTTTTTCAGGTATGTCCCATGGCCGGATCCAGGTAAGTGTGTATGTGGTTTAATTTTATATTAATAAATTTCTGTTTGCATTTCTAATTTGTGTTTCTGTTCTCTTCTTTTTCAGGTCCCAATCCAGGTGAGTTTGTGTTGTATGTTCCCTCCAGTGTCCAATGTTGTCTTATGTAGGTTTTAGGTTCAATAAAAATGATTTTTCTATCAATCTTGTGGTCCAGTGTCTTTTTTGTCCTTGTGTGTCCAATAATTAAAATTTCCTTATTTCCTTTCTTCCTTCTCTTTCCTTCATCCATCCCTCCATCCTGTCTTCTCCCTTTGCCTCACTCCTTCTTTTCCTCCCCTTAGCCTCGTTAGGCCATGTGGCACTGTCCTTTCCTCCTGCTCCTCTGTCACTAACTGTGGTTCTATTACTCTCCCTTTCCTTTTTGTGTTTAGTATTAGGGCTCAGAGTTTTTATTAGACTAGAGATAGTGGGCAGTAGATTAGGATATGGGGACAGCGGGCACTAGATTAGATTAGTTGTAGTGGGCAAGGGAAAATTAGAATGGGGGATGAAATTTAGAATAAAGATAGGATAGGGTAAAAATGAAATTAAATTGGAGGGGTTAGAATTGGTTAGGGTTAGGCAACTTAGAAAAATTGGTTATGGTAAGGGTTAGAATATTGGGGTAGGGGGATATAGCCATATTGGGCTCCAAAAGTTAAATGGCCCCTAGGAGGCCCTGGCTGGTTAGGTGAAAGGGGGGAGCTGCTCCCCACGAAGTGGGGGGCAGCGACTGCACGCTCCACCCTAGGGGCCACAGTCCACCACCCGAAGGTGGTGGGGGTCCCACCACCCGAAGGTGGTGGGGGTTCAAAAAATTAGACCAATTGTCGGTCCTTTGCCGCGACGTTTCGGCCTGTTCGGCCTTCTTCAGGCGGAACCGACCTGTCAATGAGCAGTGGGGTGCATGATGTGCCTTGTTCCTCCACTTCTGTCCCTTCTGACTATCTCCTTCTTTTCCCTTTCTTCTATTTCCCTTTATAATTTAAGTTTGCCTAATAATTTCTGTTTGGATACTAATTTGTGTTTGTGTTACTTCTTTTTTTCAGGTATGTCCCATGGCCGGATCCAGGTAAGTGTGTATGTGGTTTAATTTTATATTAATAAATTTCTGTTTGCATTTCTAATTTGTGTTTCTGTTCTCTTCTTTTTCAGGTCCCAATCCAGGTGAGTTTGTGTTGTATGTTCCCTCCAGTGTCCAATGTTGTCTTATGTAGGTTTTAGGTTCAATAAAAATGATTTTTCTATCAATCTTGTGGTCCAGTGTCTTTTTTGTCCTTGTGTGTCCAATAATTAAAATTTCCTTATTTCCTTTCTTCCTTCTCTTTCCTTCATCCATCCCTCCATCCTGTCTTCTCCCTTTGCCTCACTCCTTCTTTTCCTCCCCTTAGCCTCGTTAGGCCATGTGGCACTGTCCTTTCCTCCTGCTCCTCTGTCACTAACTGTGGTTCTATTACTCTCCCTTTCCTTTTTGTGTTTAGTATTAGGGCTCAGAGTTTTTATTAGACTAGAGATAGTGGGCAGTAGATTAGGATATGGGGACAGCGGGCACTAGATTAGATTAGTTGTAGTGGGCAAGGGAAAATTAGAATGGGGGATGAAATTTAGAATAAAGATAGGATAGGGTAAAAATGAAATTAAATTGGAGGGGTTAGAATTGGTTAGGGTTAGGCAACTTAGAAAAATTGGTTATGGTAAGGGTTAGAATATTGGGGTAGGGGGATATAGCCATATTGGGCTCCAAAAGTTAAATGGCCCCTAGGAGGCCCTGGCTGGTTAGGTGAAAGGGGGGAGCTGCTCCCCACGAAGTGGGGGGCAGCGACTGCACGCTCCACCCTAGGGGCCACAGTCCACCACCCGAAGGTGGTGGGGGTCCCACCACCCGAAGGTGGTGGGGGTTCAAAAAATTAGACCAATTGTCGGTCCTTTGCCGCGACGTTTCGGCCTGTTCGGCCTTCTTCAGGCGGAACCGACCTGTCAATGAGCAGTGGGGTGCATGATGTGCCTTGTTCCTCCACTTCTGTCCCTTCTGACTATCTCCTTCTTTTCCCTTTCTTCTATTTCCCTTTATAATTTAAGTTTGCCTAATAATTTCTGTTTGGATACTAATTTGTGTTTGTGTTACTTCTTTTTTTCAGGTATGTCCCATGGCCGGATCCAGGTAAGTGTGTATGTGGTTTAATTTTATATTAATAAATTTCTGTTTGCATTTCTAATTTGTGTTTCTGTTCTCTTCTTTTTCAGGTCCCAATCCAGGTGAGTTTGTGTTGTATGTTCCCTCCAGTGTCCAATGTTGTCTTATGTAGGTTTTAGGTTCAATAAAAATGATTTTTCTATCAATCTTGTGGTCCAGTGTCTTTTTTGTCCTTGTGTGTCCAATAATTAAAATTTCCTTATTTCCTTTCTTCCTTCTCTTTCCTTCATCCATCCCTCCATCCTGTCTTCTCCCTTTGCCTCACTCCTTCTTTTCCTCCCCTTAGCCTCGTTAGGCCATGTGGCACTGTCCTTTCCTCCTGCTCCTCTGTCACTAACTGTGGTTCTATTACTCTCCCTTTCCTTTTTGTGTTTAGTATTAGGGCTCAGAGTTTTTATTAGACTAGAGATAGTGGGCAGTAGATTAGGATATGGGGACAGCGGGCACTAGATTAGATTAGTTGTAGTGGGCAAGGGAAAATTAGAATGGGGGATGAAATTTAGAATAAAGATAGGATAGGGTAAAAATGAAATTAAATTGGAGGGGTTAGAATTGGTTAGGGTTAGGCAACTTAGAAAAATTGGTTATGGTAAGGGTTAGAATATTGGGGTAGGGGGATATAGCCATATTGGGCTCCAAAAGTTAAATGGCCCCTAGGAGGCCCTGGCTGGTTAGGTGAAAGGGGGGAGCTGCTCCCCACGAAGTGGGGGGCAGCGACTGCACGCTCCACCCTAGGGGCCACAGTCCACCACCCGAAGGTGGTGGGGGTCCCACCACCCGAAGGTGGTGGGGGTTCAAAAAATTAGACCAATTGTCGGTCCTTTGCCGCGACGTTTCGGCCTGTTCGGCCTTCTTCAGGCGGAACCGACCTGTCAATGAGCAGTGGGGTGCATGATGTGCCTTGTTCCTCCACTTCTGTCCCTTCTGACTATCTCCTTCTTTTCCCTTTCTTCTATTTCCCTTTATAATTTAAGTTTGCCTAATAATTTCTGTTTGGATACTAATTTGTGTTTGTGTTACTTCTTTTTTTCAGGTATGTCCCATGGCCGGATCCAGGTAAGTGTGTATGTGGTTTAATTTTATATTAATAAATTTCTGTTTGCATTTCTAATTTGTGTTTCTGTTCTCTTCTTTTTCAGGTCCCAATCCAGGTGAGTTTGTGTTGTATGTTCCCTCCAGTGTCCAATGTTGTCTTATGTAGGTTTTAGGTTCAATAAAAATGATTTTTCTATCAATCTTGTGGTCCAGTGTCTTTTTTGTCCTTGTGTGTCCAATAATTAAAATTTCCTTATTTCCTTTCTTCCTTCTCTTTCCTTCATCCATCCCTCCATCCTGTCTTCTCCCTTTGCCTCACTCCTTCTTTTCCTCCCCTTAGCCTCGTTAGGCCATGTGGCACTGTCCTTTCCTCCTGCTCCTCTGTCACTAACTGTGGTTCTATTACTCTCCCTTTCCTTTTTGTGTTTAGTATTAGGGCTCAGAGTTTTTATTAGACTAGAGATAGTGGGCAGTAGATTAGGATATGGGGACAGCGGGCACTAGATTAGATTAGTTGTAGTGGGCAAGGGAAAATTAGAATGGGGGATGAAATTTAGAATAAAGATAGGATAGGGTAAAAATGAAATTAAATTGGAGGGGTTAGAATTGGTTAGGGTTAGGCAACTTAGAAAAATTGGTTATGGTAAGGGTTAGAATATTGGGGTAGGGGGATATAGCCATATTGGGCTCCAAAAGTTAAATGGCCCCTAGGAGGCCCTGGCTGGTTAGGTGAAAGGGGGGAGCTGCTCCCCACGAAGTGGGGGGCAGCGACTGCACGCTCCACCCTAGGGGCCACAGTCCACCACCCGAAGGTGGTGGGGGTCCCACCACCCGAAGGTGGTGGGGGTTCAAAAAATTAGACCAATTGTCGGTCCTTTGCCGCGACGTTTCGGCCTGTTCGGCCTTCTTCAGGCGGAACCGACCTGTCAATGAGCAGTGGGGTGCATGATGTGCCTTGTTCCTCCACTTCTGTCCCTTCTGACTATCTCCTTCTTTTCCCTTTCTTCTATTTCCCTTTATAATTTAAGTTTGCCTAATAATTTCTGTTTGGATACTAATTTGTGTTTGTGTTACTTCTTTTTTTCAGGTATGTCCCATGGCCGGATCCAGGTAAGTGTGTATGTGGTTTAATTTTATATTAATAAATTTCTGTTTGCATTTCTAATTTGTGTTTCTGTTCTCTTCTTTTTCAGGTCCCAATCCAGGTGAGTTTGTGTTGTATGTTCCCTCCAGTGTCCAATGTTGTCTTATGTAGGTTTTAGGTTCAATAAAAATGATTTTTCTATCAATCTTGTGGTCCAGTGTCTTTTTTGTCCTTGTGTGTCCAATAATTAAAATTTCCTTATTTCCTTTCTTCCTTCTCTTTCCTTCATCCATCCCTCCATCCTGTCTTCTCCCTTTGCCTCACTCCTTCTTTTCCTCCCCTTAGCCTCGTTAGGCCATGTGGCACTGTCCTTTCCTCCTGCTCCTCTGTCACTAACTGTGGTTCTATTACTCTCCCTTTCCTTTTTGTGTTTAGTATTAGGGCTCAGAGTTTTTATTAGACTAGAGATAGTGGGCAGTAGATTAGGATATGGGGACAGCGGGCACTAGATTAGATTAGTTGTAGTGGGCAAGGGAAAATTAGAATGGGGGATGAAATTTAGAATAAAGATAGGATAGGGTAAAAATGAAATTAAATTGGAGGGGTTAGAATTGGTTAGGGTTAGGCAACTTAGAAAAATTGGTTATGGTAAGGGTTAGAATATTGGGGTAGGGGGATATAGCCATATTGGGCTCCAAAAGTTAAATGGCCCCTAGGAGGCCCTGGCTGGTTAGGTGAAAGGGGGGAGCTGCTCCCCACGAAGTGGGGGGCAGCGACTGCACGCTCCACCCTAGGGGCCACAGTCCACCACCCGAAGGTGGTGGGGGTCCCACCACCCGAAGGTGGTGGGGGTTCAAAAAATTAGACCAATTGTCGGTCCTTTGCCGCGACGTTTCGGCCTGTTCGGCCTTCTTCAGGCGGAACCGACCTGTCAATGAGCAGTGGGGTGCATGATGTGCCTTGTTCCTCCACTTCTGTCCCTTCTGACTATCTCCTTCTTTTCCCTTTCTTCTATTTCCCTTTATAATTTAAGTTTGCCTAATAATTTCTGTTTGGATACTAATTTGTGTTTGTGTTACTTCTTTTTTTCAGGTATGTCCCATGGCCGGATCCAGGTAAGTGTGTATGTGGTTTAATTTTATATTAATAAATTTCTGTTTGCATTTCTAATTTGTGTTTCTGTTCTCTTCTTTTTCAGGTCCCAATCCAGGTGAGTTTGTGTTGTATGTTCCCTCCAGTGTCCAATGTTGTCTTATGTAGGTTTTAGGTTCAATAAAAATGATTTTTCTATCAATCTTGTGGTCCAGTGTCTTTTTTGTCCTTGTGTGTCCAATAATTAAAATTTCCTTATTTCCTTTCTTCCTTCTCTTTCCTTCATCCATCCCTCCATCCTGTCTTCTCCCTTTGCCTCACTCCTTCTTTTCCTCCCCTTAGCCTCGTTAGGCCATGTGGCACTGTCCTTTCCTCCTGCTCCTCTGTCACTAACTGTGGTTCTATTACTCTCCCTTTCCTTTTTGTGTTTAGTATTAGGGCTCAGAGTTTTTATTAGACTAGAGATAGTGGGCAGTAGATTAGGATATGGGGACAGCGGGCACTAGATTAGATTAGTTGTAGTGGGCAAGGGAAAATTAGAATGGGGGATGAAATTTAGAATAAAGATAGGATAGGGTAAAAATGAAATTAAATTGGAGGGGTTAGAATTGGTTAGGACGAAAGATTCTTGGATCCCGTCGTCCCCGGAGGGGACGGCGGGATCATGCACACTCCATCCAGACATCTCCAAGAAAGGGTCAGCTCCATCCCCCATAAGGACAGGTGAGTATATAATTTTATTTTATTAACAACAAGATATATATTAATGAGGTTATACAGGTGTATATATAAACATTCTTTAGTATATATCCAATAATATATATATATATATATATTAGAATAACATACAATATTATATAATAGGTTTCATTAACATTGTATATATATATTAATTAATTAACCCTTCTTTCTTCTCTTTTTCAGGTTTCTTCATCTCTCAGTCCGGCTCCCAGGTAAGTAGAAAAAAGGTAAGTAAAAAAAAAAAAAAAAAGGTAAGTAAAAGAAAAGGGTTGGGATTAGGGAGGGATTAAAGGGGTTATGGTAAGTATTAAGGTGGGGATAGGGTTAAAAATCAATAGGGTTATAATGGTTGGGGTTAGGGCCAGATGTGAGGGGTTATGGTAAGGGTAAGGGCCGGGATAGGGTTAAAATTAAGGTTAGGGATTACAAGGGGTTATGGAGGTTGAGGTTAGGGCCGGATTAGAGGGGTTATGGTAAGGACGAAAGATTCTTGGATCCCGTCGTCCCCGGAGGGGACGGCGGGATCATGCACACTCCATCCAGACATCTCCAAGAAAGGGTCAGCTCCATCCCCCATAAGGACAGGTGAGTATATAATTTTATTTTATTAACAACAAGATATATATTAATGAGGTTATACAGGTGTATATATAAACATTCTTTAGTATATATCCAATAATATATATATATATATATATTAGAATAACATACAATATTATATAATAGGTTTCATTAACATTGTATATATATATTAATTAATTAACCCTTCTTTCTTCTCTTTTTCAGGTTTCTTCATCTCTCAGTCCGGCTCCCAGGTAAGTAGAAAAAAGGTAAGTAAAAAAAAAAAAAAGGTAAGTAAAAGAAAAGGGTTGGGATTAGGGAGGGATTAAAGGGGTTATGGTAAGTATTAAGGTGGGGATAGGGTTAAAAATCAATAGGGTTATAATGGTTGGGGTTAGGGCCAGATGTGAGGGGTTATGGTAAGGGTAAGGGCCGGGATAGGGTTAAAATTAAGGTTAGGGATTACAAGGGGTTATGGAGGTTGAGGTTAGGGCCGGATTAGAGGGGTTATGGTAAGGGTAAGGGCCGGGATGGGATTAGAATTAAGAAAATAAATTGAATAGGGTTGTGAAGGTTAAGGTTAGGGCCAGATTTAAGGGGTTATGGTTAGGATAAGTAGCAGGATTGGGATTAAATTTGGGCTCGAATGGGGTTGGGATTAGGGCAGGGCTGAGAGATGAGGTTGAGTTTAGGCACGATAATATTGTCTTTGATTCAAACCTTGTGGATAAGTAGTGCCCAGCTTGTTGATCCAGTCGCGTTCAGCCCTGCGTCTCTGTGGCGTGGACCAATGAGGGTTTGTTTGCAGGACAAGGGCCTGCATGGCCTCCCAGCCGTGGGAGACAAAGTGCTGGACGACATACCGGTCAGTATTCTTCTGTTTAACAATGTTATGCTTATGACAGGTAAAACGTACATTAATGGATAACTTTGTTTCCCCAATATATCGTTTATCACATTTAGTACAGTACATCAAGTATATACAATTTTTCGAATAAATATTACAATGTTTGGCCGTTTTAAATACCTTCTGTTTTTGATAGTCATAAACCCATTCCAGCTGTCTAAAATATCTATGTTGTATACCTGTTGTGTTTTTCACAGGTCCCGGCTTAATTTTCGCTCTTACAAGGTAATCTTTCAAATTTCTGTTTTTCCTGAATGCAGCAATAATTCTCCAATCATTTTCTGGTTTATTTAATTTCAAATAGGTCTCTAAATTGTTCTTGATTCTTCGAACCAATTGGACTGTGGAAGGTGAGTACGTACAGACAAAAGGCAGAGCAGTAGAGATCTGTATTGCTTTGCTATGGAGAAAAGTCTTAAAAGTGTTTCTAAGAAAGGTCCTAGAGTACCCCCTACTGGACAAAGCAGAAAATAGCACTCGAGTGGCCTCCTTGAAATCCTCCTGTTGTGTGCATATTCTATGAAATCTAAGCAGTTGTGATTTAACTAATCCAGCGAATGTGTGTTTGGGGTGAAAGCTACTCTTGTGTAATAAAGCATGTGTGTCAGTGTCCTTGAAATAAACCTTAACGTCCAATTGGTTATGTGTTTTAAATTTTGGTCCTTTGAATGTTGTTGTGTCTAAAAAGTCAATTGAATTGTTGTGCAGTGTGGATTTCAATTTGATGGAGGGATTGTGGTTGTTAAGAATTTCCAGGAATTGTGTAAACTCTTCCTCTGAGTGAACCCAGACCCCCCAGATGTCATCAAGATATCTATAATAATGTAAAGGTTTAATTGGGCATTTTTTCAGAGCAGCAGTTTCCCATTCAGCCATAAAAATGTCTGCATAAGCAGGAGCAAATTTCTTGCCCATAGCTGTCCCTTTAATTTGTAGGAAGTAATTCCCGTTGAATTCGAAGTCGTTGCGAGTCAAATTGATTTCTAATAGTTGTAATAATTCTTTATCAGGTCTCTTTTTATCAGGATTTTGATATAAGATATTTTTAATAGCAAGAATACCTTCTTGTATATCAATATTAGTATATAGGCTATCTACATCTATAGTAAATAAAATAGAGTTATCAGGTATAATTAAATTTTTTATTTTATCTATAAAATCGTATGTATCTTTAATATAACTGTTATGTTTTTTGGCTAAAGGGTTTATATAATAATCAATGAATTCGGCTGCTCTATAAGTTTCACTGCTGCAATCTGAGACAATAGGGCGTCCAGGAGGGATTTCAAACGGTTTACTCCAGGTGGCCGGATCTTTATGAATTTTTGGGAGTAAATAAAATCTCCTGGGCCTGGGTTCTGAGTCGCCAATTAGATAATTACGTTGTTTGTTGTTGATTAGTTTTTTCTCGTGTATTTTATTGAAAATTTGGCTTACTAAATTGAAGGTTTCTGGGTATATTGGTTTGTCTAATTTAATATAATAATTTGGATTTGCCAATTGTCTATTGCCTTCCCATATATATTGTTGGAGGTCCATTATAACAACCACACTGCCCTTATCTGCCGGTTTAATAATGATTTCCTTGTTATTGATTAATTCTTTTAAGGCCAGATTTTCTTCTTGTGCTAAGTTAGGTTTGATTCTCATTACTTGAAATGAATTTTGGAAATAATTGAGGTCCAATTGAATTAAATTTAGAATATGAGGAGGCATTTTTCCTTCTGGGGGGGTCCAATTAGAATTTGGCATAAACGGTAATTTTTCAGTCTGATCATCATCCCCATAGTAAGTTAATAATTTAAGCCTCCTGTGATAGTTTTGGAGATCAAGCCTGGTTTGGGGTCTAATATTTTTATTACTACCTTTAGAGGGGATGAAATTTAGGCCTCTATTAAGTAAAGATAGTTGTGCAATAGTCAATTTGGTGCGTTTTGCTAATATTAGGACATTTCTGAACCCCTCCTGATAAAACAGGCTTCCGGGGACATTCAGTTTACCTGCTCTAACCAATGTTCCAACATTTTAGAAGCAGTGGAATGAGTCCAATGAATTCTATCAACATCAGTACTGAAGTTTTTGGTAGGCAGTTTAGGAATGAAATTACAGTTTCTCATGATAAAATCATTCAGTACCTGAAGATTCTGTTGCTCCTTCAGTGGCAAGGCTGTGGAAACATTTACCATGGGAACCCAAACTGTGGCATCTGGAAATCTGTGTTTAGCAATTCTCAGAGTTCTCTGCAGTTGTTTTATTGTTGTCTCCCGGGGCTTCTGCTTCCTGCTGTTGAGGCCGAAGGAGAGGATCAGCGTTTCCACCTCAGTGGTGCAGGCGGCCTTGTGGAGCAGAGACTCGGCGTGGTGAAAGGAAGCCCCGGGATAACTGTCTATTTGCAGGTCTGGATTCTGGAAAGGAGGAAATCTGGAGAGGTTAGAGTCCCCAATGATGATGTGTTTTTTCCTCATACACAGGGCCCAGTCTTTCAGTTTTTTATTGGTGTTCAGATGGCGTGTGGGTCTTCGTGTAGGTGTATGTGGTGCTGGTGTTATGGGCTGTACTGTGGTTTGCTGTGGAACAGTCACAGGTGATTGCAGTGTAGAGTGTGTGGAGACCCCCTGGGGGGTCTCGGTGGTCTGGACCTTCTGTATTGGACACAGGAAGGAGTCAAAGGAGGACTTGGGAAGAGGACGAGGACCAATGGGGGTAAGTCTCGTCATGGAGGGCTCAGAACCGAAGCTGAAGTTGAGCCCGGGGGTCGTCGTCTCCCTCCGCGTTGCCACCCGGATCTCTGGATCTGCCAGGGGTGTGGCAGGGGTGTGTGGAGGGGGAGGAGGGGGTGCCAATGTGCCCCTGGTGCTCTCATCTCCTCTGCCGCTGTCTGCCCTCTGCTGCCGCTGAGGTTTGGGTCTGGAGGAGGTCCCAGCCAGAGGAGGCATCCTGAAGGAAGTAAAGAAAGGATGGGGAGGGAGAGGAGGGGGAGAGAAGGGAAGAGGAGGGGGGCGGGAAAGGAGGGGGGGAGGAGGAGAAGGGGAAGAGGAGGAGAGAGAGGGAGGATGGGGGGGAGGAGGGGAGAGAGAATGGGGAGGAGAGAGGGGAGGAGGGGAAGGGGAGAGAGGAGGAGAAGGAGAAGGGGAGGGGGAGAGAGGAGGAGGAAGAGGAGAAGGGGGGTTTTCATCAGCACCCCCCGAGAGGAAAGGGGACCAGTCGCCTCCTCTCTGGTCCGTCATGGTTGCGACAGACGTGGATGTGGCACGCGCAGGTGGAGGAGGAGGTGGGTTGACTGAAGCTGCAGCATCGGTGGGCGTGCGTGTCTGCGTCTGCGCCTGCGTGCCGATGGAGCGCATCTCCGTAGGAGGGGGAGACCCCGTGGATGCCGCTGTTTGGGTGCGTAGATCAGGCTGAGAGTGGGTGGGGGCTTGTGCCGAGAAATTGGCCTGCAGGAAAGCCTCCACCTGCTGGGTTGTCTCAGCTTTAAGTCTGCGGCCCAGATTTCTCCTGGCCCAAGCAGTGGCAACTTGAAAGGGGCCTCTCCAATCAGGATCGGGAAAAGCAGCCAGATCCTGAATGTCATTGTCCATGTTTTCCTCATAATGTTGTCTGAGAATAACAAGAGCCGTATATTCCCAGTTTTTTGCATTCCCCTCCAGCAGCATCTGTGTGGGGCTGCTGGGGGAAGCAGGCTTAATAAAGCTGGCCAAATTTTCAGTCGTTCTTCTGATGATGGGGGGTGGATTCTGGCCCGACACATTTTTTAGATGATGCGCCGATTTAATTATTTTATGGATTATGCGGACTTTTTGAGTGAAGTCCGGATCATTAGACTCGACTCTGGCTTGTGGTAGTCTGTTATGGGCGCTATTATTTTGGCGGACAGATGGCTGGTTGCGCCAGGATCGGTAAGTATTATTGTTCATCGGGCGCTGATTATAAGAAGGAATAGCGCTCACCTGCCGCTGTCCTCCGCTGCGCCAGTCGCTGCGTGTCTGGGGCCGTGGAGCTGCTGGAAAGCCTGCTGGAGCCGCTGGGGCTCGGTAGGAAGTAGCTCCGCTGTACCGGCTCGGATACGTTGCGTTGTGGCGGGGGGGCTGAGTGCCTCTCGTAACGGAGGCATAAGAACGTGTCATCCACGGAGGCTGCTGGTCCCGGCGGGGATCAGAGACCGGTCCCCGGGTCTGGCGGTCGGGGCGCTGCGTCCGCGCGTCGCGCTGCTGCAGCCGTCCTCTCCGGTAGCTGACTCGGGTCCAGTCATCTTCATCATCGGAGAAATACATGGTTTGGAGATTGTGTGTATGAAATAAAAAATAATATATTCCAAATGGCGTGGAGCTGTGGTGTAAAAAAAGAAATAATACTCGTAGTGAAAAAGAGAAGAGGAGTCTTCTTCTTCAGACACTCGGTATTTATTAAATAAAATAAAATTACAAAAGCAAGTTAAAATGCAACGTTTCGGTCTTATTCAGACCTTCTTCAGGCAAACTTGCAAAATTAAGTAAAATAAGAAAAGCAATGGTAGAGAGTGTCAGCGCAAAGTAAATCCCTGCGTGTTTCTCGGGTCCACTCTGGTGGAGAATGACGGTAAGTGCAGATTGAATTCAAATTTACCGCTCAGAATTTCGTCATTGGAGTGACCCGGAAATGGCAAGGAAATGCCAAGCGCCACCTCTGTTGACCCTCGGTACTGCAGCAACAACGTTTAAATGTCACAAAATGGCGTCTTAAATCGCCGTCAGATTATACACACAATCAAATGCGTTTTTTAAGGAACTATTAACAGAAATAATACAATATGGAATCCAAAACATCATCTCCAGTCAAGAATACAATCCAGGATGCAGTAGTTCAAGGATAAAAGGACTAAACAGGTGAGTATTGAAGAACAATTTGAAAGAGTCCATAAACAATGCATATGAAGATAGATGATTTTCATAATTAACAAAAAGTAAAATTATTATTCTTAGAAATACACTGTATGAAACTATGTACATAGAATATCCTTATCACATAGATAGGGGTAAAATAATGCATTTTAAGAGTGATGAATATAAGATTATGAAAAGAAAAGAGGGAGGAAGGAGCCAAACCCAAAGAGGAGGACTGGAGGCACCGGCAGGTCAGGACGAAAGATTCTTGGATCCCGTCGTCCCCGGAGGGGACGGCGGGATCATGCACACTCCATCCAGACATCTCCAAGAAAGGGTCAGCTCCATCCCCCATAAGGACAGGTGAGTATATAATTTTATTTTATTAACAACAAGATATATATTAATGAGGTTATACAGGTGTATATATAAACATTCTTTAGTATATATCCAATAATATATATATATATATATATTAGAATAACATACAATATTATATAATAGGTTTCATTAACATTGTATATATATATTAATTAATTAACCCTTCTTTCTTCTCTTTTTCAGGTTTCTTCATCTCTCAGTCCGGCTCCCAGGTAAGTAGAAAAAAGGTAAGTAAAAAAAAAAAAAAAAAGGTAAGTAAAAGAAAAGGGTTGGGATTAGGGAGGGATTAAAGGGGTTATGGTAAGTATTAAGGTGGGGATAGGGTTAAAAATCAATAGGGTTATAATGGTTGGGGTTAGGGCCAGATGTGAGGGGTTATGGTAAGGGTAAGGGCCGGGATAGGGTTAAAATTAAGGTTAGGGATTACAAGGGGTTATGGAGGTTGAGGTTAGGGCCGGATTAGAGGGGTTATGGTAAGGACGAAAGATTCTTGGATCCCGTCGTCCCCGGAGGGGACGGCGGGATCATGCACACTCCATCCAGACATCTCCAAGAAAGGGTCAGCTCCATCCCCCATAAGGACAGGTGAGTATATAATTTTATTTTATTAACAACAAGATATATATTAATGAGGTTATACAGGTGTATATATAAACATTCTTTAGTATATATCCAATAATATATATATATATATATATTAGAATAACATACAATATTATATAATAGGTTTCATTAACATTGTATATATATATTAATTAATTAACCCTTCTTTCTTCTCTTTTTCAGGTTTCTTCATCTCTCAGTCCGGCTCCCAGGTAAGTAGAAAAAAGGTAAGTAAAAAAAAAAAAAAAGGTAAGTAAAAGAAAAGGGTTGGGATTAGGGAGGGATTAAAGGGGTTATGGTAAGTATTAAGGTGGGGATAGGGTTAAAAATCAATAGGGTTATAATGGTTGGGGTTAGGGCCAGATGTGAGGGGTTATGGTAAGGGTAAGGGCCGGGATAGGGTTAAAATTAAGGTTAGGGATTACAAGGGGTTATGGAGGTTGAGGTTAGGGCCGGATTAGAGGGGTTATGGTAAGGGTAAGGGCCGGGATGGGATTAGAATTAAGAAAATAAATTGAATAGGGTTGTGAAGGTTAAGGTTAGGGCCAGATTTAAGGGGTTATGGTTAGGATAAGTAGCAGGATTGGGATTAAATTTGGGCTCGAATGGGGTTGGGATTAGGGCAGGGCTGAGAGATGAGGTTGAGTTTAGGCACGATAATATTGTCTTTGATTCAAACCTTGTGGATAAGTAGTGCCCAGCTTGTTGATCCAGTCGCGTTCAGCCCTGCGTCTCTGTGGCGTGGACCAATGAGGGTTTGTTTGCAGGACAAGGGCCTGCATGGCCTCCCAGCCGTGGGAGACAAAGTGCTGGACGACATACCGGTCAGTATTCTTCTGTTTAACAATGTTATGCTTATGACAGGTAAAACGTACATTAATGGATAACTTTGTTTCCCCAATATATCGTTTATCACATTTAGTACAGTACATCAAGTATATACAATTTTTCGAATAAATATTACAATGTTTGGCCGTTTTAAATACCTTCTGTTTTTGATAGTCATAAACCCATTCCAGCTGTCTAAAATATCTATGTTGTATACCTGTTGTGTTTTTCACAGGTCCCGGCTTAATTTTCGCTCTTACAAGGTAATCTTTCAAATTTCTGTTTTTCCTGAATGCAGCAATAATTCTCCAATCATTTTCTGGTTTATTTAATTTCAAATAGGTCTCTAAATTGTTCTTGATTCTTCGAACCAATTGGACTGTGGAAGGTGAGTACGTACAGACAAAAGGCAGAGCAGTAGAGATCTGTATTGCTTTGCTATGGAGAAAAGTCTTAAAAGTGTTTCTAAGAAAGGTCCTAGAGTACCCCCTACTGGACAAAGCAGAAAATAGCACTCGAGTGGCCTCCTTGAAATCCTCCTGTTGTGTGCATATTCTATGAAATCTAAGCAGTTGTGATTTAACTAATCCAGCGAATGTGTGTTTGGGGTGAAAGCTACTCTTGTGTAATAAAGCATGTGTGTCAGTGTCCTTGAAATAAACCTTAACGTCCAATTGGTTATGTGTTTTAAATTTTGGTCCTTTGAATGTTGTTGTGTCTAAAAAGTCAATTGAATTGTTGTGCAGTGTGGATTTCAATTTGATGGAGGGATTGTGGTTGTTAAGAATTTCCAGGAATTGTGTAAACTCTTCCTCTGAGTGAACCCAGACCCCCCAGATGTCATCAAGATATCTATAATAATGTAAAGGTTTAATTGGGCATTTTTTCAGAGCAGCAGTTTCCCATTCAGCCATAAAAATGTCTGCATAAGCAGGAGCAAATTTCTTGCCCATAGCTGTCCCTTTAATTTGTAGGAAGTAATTCCCGTTGAATTCGAAGTCGTTGCGAGTCAAATTGATTTCTAATAGTTGTAATAATTCTTTATCAGGTCTCTTTTTATCAGGATTTTGATATAAGATATTTTTAATAGCAAGAATACCTTCTTGTATATCAATATTAGTATATAGGCTATCTACATCTATAGTAAATAAAATAGAGTTATCAGGTATAATTAAATTTTTTATTTTATCTATAAAATCGTATGTATCTTTAATATAACTGTTATGTTTTTTGGCTAAAGGGTTTATATAATAATCAATGAATTCGGCTGCTCTATAAGTTTCACTGCTGCAATCTGAGACAATAGGGCGTCCAGGAGGGATTTCAAACGGTTTACTCCAGGTGGCCGGATCTTTATGAATTTTTGGGAGTAAATAAAATCTCCTGGGCCTGGGTTCTGAGTCGCCAATTAGATAATTACGTTGTTTGTTGTTGATTAGTTTTTTCTCGTGTATTTTATTGAAAATTTGGCTTACTAAATTGAAGGTTTCTGGGTATATTGGTTTGTCTAATTTAATATAATAATTTGGATTTGCCAATTGTCTATTGCCTTCCCATATATATTGTTGGAGGTCCATTATAACAACCACACTGCCCTTATCTGCCGGTTTAATAATGATTTCCTTGTTATTGATTAATTCTTTTAAGGCCAGATTTTCTTCTTGTGCTAAGTTAGGTTTGATTCTCATTACTTGAAATGAATTTTGGAAATAATTGAGGTCCAATTGAATTAAATTTAGAATATGAGGAGGCATTTTTCCTTCTGGGGGGGTCCAATTAGAATTTGGCATAAACGGTAATTTTTCAGTCTGATCATCATCCCCATAGTAAGTTAATAATTTAAGCCTCCTGTGATAGTTTTGGAGATCAAGCCTGGTTTGGGGTCTAATATTTTTATTACTACCTTTAGAGGGGATGAAATTTAGGCCTCTATTAAGTAAAGATAGTTGTGCAATAGTCAATTTGGTGCGTTTTGCTAATATTAGGACATTTCTGAACCCCTCCTGATAAAACAGGCTTCCGGGGACATTCAGTTTACCTGCTCTAACCAATGTTCCAACATTTTAGAAGCAGTGGAATGAGTCCAATGAATTCTATCAACATCAGTACTGAAGTTTTTGGTAGGCAGTTTAGGAATGAAATTACAGTTTCTCATGATAAAATCATTCAGTACCTGAAGATTCTGTTGCTCCTTCAGTGGCAAGGCTGTGGAAACATTTACCATGGGAACCCAAACTGTGGCATCTGGAAATCTGTGTTTAGCAATTCTCAGAGTTCTCTGCAGTTGTTTTATTGTTGTCTCCCGGGGCTTCTGCTTCCTGCTGTTGAGGCCGAAGGAGAGGATCAGCGTTTCCACCTCAGTGGTGCAGGCGGCCTTGTGGAGCAGAGACTCGGCGTGGTGAAAGGAAGCCCCGGGATAACTGTCTATTTGCAGGTCTGGATTCTGGAAAGGAGGAAATCTGGAGAGGTTAGAGTCCCCAATGATGATGTGTTTTTTCCTCATACACAGGGCCCAGTCTTTCAGTTTTTTATTGGTGTTCAGATGGCGTGTGGGTCTTCGTGTAGGTGTATGTGGTGCTGGTGTTATGGGCTGTACTGTGGTTTGCTGTGGAACAGTCACAGGTGATTGCAGTGTAGAGTGTGTGGAGACCCCCTGGGGGGTCTCGGTGGTCTGGACCTTCTGTATTGGACACAGGAAGGAGTCAAAGGAGGACTTGGGAAGAGGACGAGGACCAATGGGGGTAAGTCTCGTCATGGAGGGCTCAGAACCGAAGCTGAAGTTGAGCCCGGGGGTCGTCGTCTCCCTCCGCGTTGCCACCCGGATCTCTGGATCTGCCAGGGGTGTGGCAGGGGTGTGTGGAGGGGGAGGAGGGGGTGCCAATGTGCCCCTGGTGCTCTCATCTCCTCTGCCGCTGTCTGCCCTCTGCTGCCGCTGAGGTTTGGGTCTGGAGGAGGTCCCAGCCAGAGGAGGCATCCTGAAGGAAGTAAAGAAAGGATGGGGAGGGAGAGGAGGGGGAGAGAAGGGAAGAGGAGGGGGGCGGGAAAGGAGGGGGGGAGGAGGAGAAGGGGAAGAGGAGGAGAGAGAGGGAGGATGGGGGGGAGGAGGGGAGAGAGAATGGGGAGGAGAGAGGGGAGGAGGGGAAGGGGAGAGAGGAGGAGAAGGAGAAGGGGAGGGGGAGAGAGGAGGAGGAAGAGGAGAAGGGGGGTTTTCATCAGCACCCCCCGAGAGGAAAGGGGACCAGTCGCCTCCTCTCTGGTCCGTCATGGTTGCGACAGACGTGGATGTGGCACGCGCAGGTGGAGGAGGAGGTGGGTTGACTGAAGCTGCAGCATCGGTGGGCGTGCGTGTCTGCGTCTGCGCCTGCGTGCCGATGGAGCGCATCTCCGTAGGAGGGGGAGACCCCGTGGATGCCGCTGTTTGGGTGCGTAGATCAGGCTGAGAGTGGGTGGGGGCTTGTGCCGAGAAATTGGCCTGCAGGAAAGCCTCCACCTGCTGGGTTGTCTCAGCTTTAAGTCTGCGGCCCAGATTTCTCCTGGCCCAAGCAGTGGCAACTTGAAAGGGGCCTCTCCAATCAGGATCGGGAAAAGCAGCCAGATCCTGAATGTCATTGTCCATGTTTTCCTCATAATGTTGTCTGAGAATAACAAGAGCCGTATATTCCCAGTTTTTTGCATTCCCCTCCAGCAGCATCTGTGTGGGGCTGCTGGGGGAAGCAGGCTTAATAAAGCTGGCCAAATTTTCAGTCGTTCTTCTGATGATGGGGGGTGGATTCTGGCCCGACACATTTTTTAGATGATGCGCCGATTTAATTATTTTATGGATTATGCGGACTTTTTGAGTGAAGTCCGGATCATTAGACTCGACTCTGGCTTGTGGTAGTCTGTTATGGGCGCTATTATTTTGGCGGACAGATGGCTGGTTGCGCCAGGATCGGTAAGTATTATTGTTCATCGGGCGCTGATTATAAGAAGGAATAGCGCTCACCTGCCGCTGTCCTCCGCTGCGCCAGTCGCTGCGTGTCTGGGGCCGTGGAGCTGCTGGAAAGCCTGCTGGAGCCGCTGGGGCTCGGTAGGAAGTAGCTCCGCTGTACCGGCTCGGATACGTTGCGTTGTGGCGGGGGGGCTGAGTGCCTCTCGTAACGGAGGCATAAGAACGTGTCATCCACGGAGGCTGCTGGTCCCGGCGGGGATCAGAGACCGGTCCCCGGGTCTGGCGGTCGGGGCGCTGCGTCCGCGCGTCGCGCTGCTGCAGCCGTCCTCTCCGGTAGCTGACTCGGGTCCAGTCATCTTCATCATCGGAGAAATACATGGTTTGGAGATTGTGTGTATGAAATAAAAAATAATATATTCCAAATGGCGTGGAGCTGTGGTGTAAAAAAAGAAATAATACTCGTAGTGAAAAAGAGAAGAGGAGTCTTCTTCTTCAGACACTCGGTATTTATTAAATAAAATAAAATTACAAAAGCAAGTTAAAATGCAACGTTTCGGTCTTATTCAGACCTTCTTCAGGCAAACTTGCAAAATTAAGTAAAATAAGAAAAGCAATGGTAGAGAGTGTCAGCGCAAAGTAAATCCCTGCGTGTTTCTCGGGTCCACTCTGGTGGAGAATGACGGTAAGTGCAGATTGAATTCAAATTTACCGCTCAGAATTTCGTCATTGGAGTGACCCGGAAATGGCAAGGAAATGCCAAGCGCCACCTCTGTTGACCCTCGGTACTGCAGCAACAACGTTTAAATGTCACAAAATGGCGTCTTAAATCGCCGTCAGATTATACACACAATCAAATGCGTTTTTTAAGGAACTATTAACAGAAATAATACAATATGGAATCCAAAACATCATCTCCAGTCAAGAATACAATCCAGGATGCAGTAGTTCAAGGATAAAAGGACTAAACAGGTGAGTATTGAAGAACAATTTGAAAGAGTCCATAAACAATGCATATGAAGATAGATGATTTTCATAATTAACAAAAAGTAAAATTATTATTCTTAGAAATACACTGTATGAAACTATGTACATAGAATATCCTTATCACATAGATAGGGGTAAAATAATGCATTTTAAGAGTGATGAATATAAGATTATGAAAAGAAAAGAGGGAGGAAGGAGCCAAACCCAAAGAGGAGGACTGGAGGCACCGGCAGGTCAGGACGAAAGATTCTTGGATCCCGTCGTCCCCGGAGGGGACGGCGGGATCATGCACACTCCATCCAGACATCTCCAAGAAAGGGTCAGCTCCATCCCCCATAAGGACAGGTGAGTATATAATTTTATTTTATTAACAACAAGATATATATTAATGAGGTTATACAGGTGTATATATAAACATTCTTTAGTATATATCCAATAATATATATATATATATATATTAGAATAACATACAATATTATATAATAGGTTTCATTAACATTGTATATATATATTAATTAATTAACCCTTCTTTCTTCTCTTTTTCAGGTTTCTTCATCTCTCAGTCCGGCTCCCAGGTAAGTAGAAAAAAGGTAAGTAAAAAAAAAAAAAAAAAGGTAAGTAAAAGAAAAGGGTTGGGATTAGGGAGGGATTAAAGGGGTTATGGTAAGTATTAAGGTGGGGATAGGGTTAAAAATCAATAGGGTTATAATGGTTGGGGTTAGGGCCAGATGTGAGGGGTTATGGTAAGGGTAAGGGCCGGGATAGGGTTAAAATTAAGGTTAGGGATTACAAGGGGTTATGGAGGTTGAGGTTAGGGCCGGATTAGAGGGGTTATGGTAAGGACGAAAGATTCTTGGATCCCGTCGTCCCCGGAGGGGACGGCGGGATCATGCACACTCCATCCAGACATCTCCAAGAAAGGGTCAGCTCCATCCCCCATAAGGACAGGTGAGTATATAATTTTATTTTATTAACAACAAGATATATATTAATGAGGTTATACAGGTGTATATATAAACATTCTTTAGTATATATCCAATAATATATATATATATATATATTAGAATAACATACAATATTATATAATAGGTTTCATTAACATTGTATATATATATTAATTAATTAACCCTTCTTTCTTCTCTTTTTCAGGTTTCTTCATCTCTCAGTCCGGCTCCCAGGTAAGTAGAAAAAAGGTAAGTAAAAAAAAAAAAAAAGGTAAGTAAAAGAAAAGGGTTGGGATTAGGGAGGGATTAAAGGGGTTATGGTAAGTATTAAGGTGGGGATAGGGTTAAAAATCAATAGGGTTATAATGGTTGGGGTTAGGGCCAGATGTGAGGGGTTATGGTAAGGGTAAGGGCCGGGATAGGGTTAAAATTAAGGTTAGGGATTACAAGGGGTTATGGAGGTTGAGGTTAGGGCCGGATTAGAGGGGTTATGGTAAGGGTAAGGGCCGGGATGGGATTAGAATTAAGAAAATAAATTGAATAGGGTTGTGAAGGTTAAGGTTAGGGCCAGATTTAAGGGGTTATGGTTAGGATAAGTAGCAGGATTGGGATTAAATTTGGGCTCGAATGGGGTTGGGATTAGGGCAGGGCTGAGAGATGAGGTTGAGTTTAGGCACGATAATATTGTCTTTGATTCAAACCTTGTGGATAAGTAGTGCCCAGCTTGTTGATCCAGTCGCGTTCAGCCCTGCGTCTCTGTGGCGTGGACCAATGAGGGTTTGTTTGCAGGACAAGGGCCTGCATGGCCTCCCAGCCGTGGGAGACAAAGTGCTGGACGACATACCGGTCAGTATTCTTCTGTTTAACAATGTTATGCTTATGACAGGTAAAACGTACATTAATGGATAACTTTGTTTCCCCAATATATCGTTTATCACATTTAGTACAGTACATCAAGTATATACAATTTTTCGAATAAATATTACAATGTTTGGCCGTTTTAAATACCTTCTGTTTTTGATAGTCATAAACCCATTCCAGCTGTCTAAAATATCTATGTTGTATACCTGTTGTGTTTTTCACAGGTCCCGGCTTAATTTTCGCTCTTACAAGGTAATCTTTCAAATTTCTGTTTTTCCTGAATGCAGCAATAATTCTCCAATCATTTTCTGGTTTATTTAATTTCAAATAGGTCTCTAAATTGTTCTTGATTCTTCGAACCAATTGGACTGTGGAAGGTGAGTACGTACAGACAAAAGGCAGAGCAGTAGAGATCTGTATTGCTTTGCTATGGAGAAAAGTCTTAAAAGTGTTTCTAAGAAAGGTCCTAGAGTACCCCCTACTGGACAAAGCAGAAAATAGCACTCGAGTGGCCTCCTTGAAATCCTCCTGTTGTGTGCATATTCTATGAAATCTAAGCAGTTGTGATTTAACTAATCCAGCGAATGTGTGTTTGGGGTGAAAGCTACTCTTGTGTAATAAAGCATGTGTGTCAGTGTCCTTGAAATAAACCTTAACGTCCAATTGGTTATGTGTTTTAAATTTTGGTCCTTTGAATGTTGTTGTGTCTAAAAAGTCAATTGAATTGTTGTGCAGTGTGGATTTCAATTTGATGGAGGGATTGTGGTTGTTAAGAATTTCCAGGAATTGTGTAAACTCTTCCTCTGAGTGAACCCAGACCCCCCAGATGTCATCAAGATATCTATAATAATGTAAAGGTTTAATTGGGCATTTTTTCAGAGCAGCAGTTTCCCATTCAGCCATAAAAATGTCTGCATAAGCAGGAGCAAATTTCTTGCCCATAGCTGTCCCTTTAATTTGTAGGAAGTAATTCCCGTTGAATTCGAAGTCGTTGCGAGTCAAATTGATTTCTAATAGTTGTAATAATTCTTTATCAGGTCTCTTTTTATCAGGATTTTGATATAAGATATTTTTAATAGCAAGAATACCTTCTTGTATATCAATATTAGTATATAGGCTATCTACATCTATAGTAAATAAAATAGAGTTATCAGGTATAATTAAATTTTTTATTTTATCTATAAAATCGTATGTATCTTTAATATAACTGTTATGTTTTTTGGCTAAAGGGTTTATATAATAATCAATGAATTCGGCTGCTCTATAAGTTTCACTGCTGCAATCTGAGACAATAGGGCGTCCAGGAGGGATTTCAAACGGTTTACTCCAGGTGGCCGGATCTTTATGAATTTTTGGGAGTAAATAAAATCTCCTGGGCCTGGGTTCTGAGTCGCCAATTAGATAATTACGTTGTTTGTTGTTGATTAGTTTTTTCTCGTGTATTTTATTGAAAATTTGGCTTACTAAATTGAAGGTTTCTGGGTATATTGGTTTGTCTAATTTAATATAATAATTTGGATTTGCCAATTGTCTATTGCCTTCCCATATATATTGTTGGAGGTCCATTATAACAACCACACTGCCCTTATCTGCCGGTTTAATAATGATTTCCTTGTTATTGATTAATTCTTTTAAGGCCAGATTTTCTTCTTGTGCTAAGTTAGGTTTGATTCTCATTACTTGAAATGAATTTTGGAAATAATTGAGGTCCAATTGAATTAAATTTAGAATATGAGGAGGCATTTTTCCTTCTGGGGGGGTCCAATTAGAATTTGGCATAAACGGTAATTTTTCAGTCTGATCATCATCCCCATAGTAAGTTAATAATTTAAGCCTCCTGTGATAGTTTTGGAGATCAAGCCTGGTTTGGGGTCTAATATTTTTATTACTACCTTTAGAGGGGATGAAATTTAGGCCTCTATTAAGTAAAGATAGTTGTGCAATAGTCAATTTGGTGCGTTTTGCTAATATTAGGACATTTCTGAACCCCTCCTGATAAAACAGGCTTCCGGGGACATTCAGTTTACCTGCTCTAACCAATGTTCCAACATTTTAGAAGCAGTGGAATGAGTCCAATGAATTCTATCAACATCAGTACTGAAGTTTTTGGTAGGCAGTTTAGGAATGAAATTACAGTTTCTCATGATAAAATCATTCAGTACCTGAAGATTCTGTTGCTCCTTCAGTGGCAAGGCTGTGGAAACATTTACCATGGGAACCCAAACTGTGGCATCTGGAAATCTGTGTTTAGCAATTCTCAGAGTTCTCTGCAGTTGTTTTATTGTTGTCTCCCGGGGCTTCTGCTTCCTGCTGTTGAGGCCGAAGGAGAGGATCAGCGTTTCCACCTCAGTGGTGCAGGCGGCCTTGTGGAGCAGAGACTCGGCGTGGTGAAAGGAAGCCCCGGGATAACTGTCTATTTGCAGGTCTGGATTCTGGAAAGGAGGAAATCTGGAGAGGTTAGAGTCCCCAATGATGATGTGTTTTTTCCTCATACACAGGGCCCAGTCTTTCAGTTTTTTATTGGTGTTCAGATGGCGTGTGGGTCTTCGTGTAGGTGTATGTGGTGCTGGTGTTATGGGCTGTACTGTGGTTTGCTGTGGAACAGTCACAGGTGATTGCAGTGTAGAGTGTGTGGAGACCCCCTGGGGGGTCTCGGTGGTCTGGACCTTCTGTATTGGACACAGGAAGGAGTCAAAGGAGGACTTGGGAAGAGGACGAGGACCAATGGGGGTAAGTCTCGTCATGGAGGGCTCAGAACCGAAGCTGAAGTTGAGCCCGGGGGTCGTCGTCTCCCTCCGCGTTGCCACCCGGATCTCTGGATCTGCCAGGGGTGTGGCAGGGGTGTGTGGAGGGGGAGGAGGGGGTGCCAATGTGCCCCTGGTGCTCTCATCTCCTCTGCCGCTGTCTGCCCTCTGCTGCCGCTGAGGTTTGGGTCTGGAGGAGGTCCCAGCCAGAGGAGGCATCCTGAAGGAAGTAAAGAAAGGATGGGGAGGGAGAGGAGGGGGAGAGAAGGGAAGAGGAGGGGGGCGGGAAAGGAGGGGGGGAGGAGGAGAAGGGGAAGAGGAGGAGAGAGAGGGAGGATGGGGGGGAGGAGGGGAGAGAGAATGGGGAGGAGAGAGGGGAGGAGGGGAAGGGGAGAGAGGAGGAGAAGGAGAAGGGGAGGGGGAGAGAGGAGGAGGAAGAGGAGAAGGGGGGTTTTCATCAGCACCCCCCGAGAGGAAAGGGGACCAGTCGCCTCCTCTCTGGTCCGTCATGGTTGCGACAGACGTGGATGTGGCACGCGCAGGTGGAGGAGGAGGTGGGTTGACTGAAGCTGCAGCATCGGTGGGCGTGCGTGTCTGCGTCTGCGCCTGCGTGCCGATGGAGCGCATCTCCGTAGGAGGGGGAGACCCCGTGGATGCCGCTGTTTGGGTGCGTAGATCAGGCTGAGAGTGGGTGGGGGCTTGTGCCGAGAAATTGGCCTGCAGGAAAGCCTCCACCTGCTGGGTTGTCTCAGCTTTAAGTCTGCGGCCCAGATTTCTCCTGGCCCAAGCAGTGGCAACTTGAAAGGGGCCTCTCCAATCAGGATCGGGAAAAGCAGCCAGATCCTGAATGTCATTGTCCATGTTTTCCTCATAATGTTGTCTGAGAATAACAAGAGCCGTATATTCCCAGTTTTTTGCATTCCCCTCCAGCAGCATCTGTGTGGGGCTGCTGGGGGAAGCAGGCTTAATAAAGCTGGCCAAATTTTCAGTCGTTCTTCTGATGATGGGGGGTGGATTCTGGCCCGACACATTTTTTAGATGATGCGCCGATTTAATTATTTTATGGATTATGCGGACTTTTTGAGTGAAGTCCGGATCATTAGACTCGACTCTGGCTTGTGGTAGTCTGTTATGGGCGCTATTATTTTGGCGGACAGATGGCTGGTTGCGCCAGGATCGGTAAGTATTATTGTTCATCGGGCGCTGATTATAAGAAGGAATAGCGCTCACCTGCCGCTGTCCTCCGCTGCGCCAGTCGCTGCGTGTCTGGGGCCGTGGAGCTGCTGGAAAGCCTGCTGGAGCCGCTGGGGCTCGGTAGGAAGTAGCTCCGCTGTACCGGCTCGGATACGTTGCGTTGTGGCGGGGGGGCTGAGTGCCTCTCGTAACGGAGGCATAAGAACGTGTCATCCACGGAGGCTGCTGGTCCCGGCGGGGATCAGAGACCGGTCCCCGGGTCTGGCGGTCGGGGCGCTGCGTCCGCGCGTCGCGCTGCTGCAGCCGTCCTCTCCGGTAGCTGACTCGGGTCCAGTCATCTTCATCATCGGAGAAATACATGGTTTGGAGATTGTGTGTATGAAATAAAAAATAATATATTCCAAATGGCGTGGAGCTGTGGTGTAAAAAAAGAAATAATACTCGTAGTGAAAAAGAGAAGAGGAGTCTTCTTCTTCAGACACTCGGTATTTATTAAATAAAATAAAATTACAAAAGCAAGTTAAAATGCAACGTTTCGGTCTTATTCAGACCTTCTTCAGGCAAACTTGCAAAATTAAGTAAAATAAGAAAAGCAATGGTAGAGAGTGTCAGCGCAAAGTAAATCCCTGCGTGTTTCTCGGGTCCACTCTGGTGGAGAATGACGGTAAGTGCAGATTGAATTCAAATTTACCGCTCAGAATTTCGTCATTGGAGTGACCCGGAAATGGCAAGGAAATGCCAAGCGCCACCTCTGTTGACCCTCGGTACTGCAGCAACAACGTTTAAATGTCACAAAATGGCGTCTTAAATCGCCGTCAGATTATACACACAATCAAATGCGTTTTTTAAGGAACTATTAACAGAAATAATACAATATGGAATCCAAAACATCATCTCCAGTCAAGAATACAATCCAGGATGCAGTAGTTCAAGGATAAAAGGACTAAACAGGTGAGTATTGAAGAACAATTTGAAAGAGTCCATAAACAATGCATATGAAGATAGATGATTTTCATAATTAACAAAAAGTAAAATTATTATTCTTAGAAATACACTGTATGAAACTATGTACATAGAATATCCTTATCACATAGATAGGGGTAAAATAATGCATTTTAAGAGTGATGAATATAAGATTATGAAAAGAAAAGAGGGAGGAAGGAGCCAAACCCAAAGAGGAGGACTGGAGGCACCGGCAGGTCAGGACGAAAGATTCTTGGATCCCGTCGTCCCCGGAGGGGACGGCGGGATCATGCACACTCCATCCAGACATCTCCAAGAAAGGGTCAGCTCCATCCCCCATAAGGACAGGTGAGTATATAATTTTATTTTATTAACAACAAGATATATATTAATGAGGTTATACAGGTGTATATATAAACATTCTTTAGTATATATCCAATAATATATATATATATATATATTAGAATAACATACAATATTATATAATAGGTTTCATTAACATTGTATATATATATTAATTAATTAACCCTTCTTTCTTCTCTTTTTCAGGTTTCTTCATCTCTCAGTCCGGCTCCCAGGTAAGTAGAAAAAAGGTAAGTAAAAAAAAAAAAAAAAAAGGTAAGTAAAAGAAAAGGGTTGGGATTAGGGAGGGATTAAAGGGGTTATGGTAAGTATTAAGGTGGGGATAGGGTTAAAAATCAATAGGGTTATAATGGTTGGGGTTAGGGCCAGATGTGAGGGGTTATGGTAAGGGTAAGGGCCGGGATAGGGTTAAAATTAAGGTTAGGGTTAGGGTTAGGGTTAGGGTTAGGGTTAGGATAGGGGACAAAATCCCTCCTCCGGAAGGAGGTGGGAGGTGCACGGTCCTTCCACCCGTAGGACCACCCGTCTCCACGGTCCCGTGGATACTGGGGTTGCTGGGCACGCTCCCGGCGTCTGCCGTAGCGTACCTCAGTCCAACCCCCATCCATGTAGGCACTTGTTTTTAATAAAAAATAAAATCAACTAAAATCACTCTCCAAAAGGGAAAGGATGTTCGAATGAACTTACAAATTCTAAAGTGTTTTTACTTAAAACAAAAGGAAACTTACCGTTATAATACTATTTTTTTAGTTTTTTAAGTGTTTTTCTAAAAAATAAAAGGAAACTTAGCGTTTTAATACTATTTTTTTAGTTTTTGTATTTTCTTATTTTTTTGTGTTTTTTATATTTTTCTAAAAACAAATAAATAAGAACAAACTGAGAGTGCTTTCCAAAAGGGAAAGAATTGTACTATTTAACTTAAGAAGACAAATAAAATTATATAAATGAACTTAAAGTGCTTTCCCAAAAGGGGAAAGAAATGAACTAGTTGTTCAAAGAAACCAAAAAAGCACTTGTTTTAGTGTTTCCAAAAACGGAATAAATAAAGTTGTTTTGAATAAAAAAATAAAAAAGGTCTTGCTCAAAAGAGTATTAAGAGACAAAAAGAGTGTGCCAAAGTCGACGTTTCGACCCTGGCCGGGTCTTCCTCAGGAAAAGGCACACTAACTAAAGCCAAGAAAGGCTGAAAAGAAATAAAATGGCTGGCAACAGACAAAATGGCGGATCAGCTGTCTTACCGCAATTGCTGGAGAGATGCTTTCCCCTCGGCTGCCAGAGAGCAAGTGAGCTCTCACTCTAAAATGGCCGGTTATATAGCGCGACCCCGTAGCTCCGCCCCCTCGCGCGTCACTTCCGCGTAACTCCGCCCCCATAATTTGAACATAAAAACTAACAAAATGAATTTTAATCATAACCAATAATGAAAGTAGGGCTTTTAAATGCATTTTAAGCAAACCAAATGAATTAAATTAATTAATACTCCAAATAAGGGCTGAAATTAAGGTTAAGGAAAAAACAAGGTTAGACTTAAAACAGAGGGGGGGAGGGGTTATGGTTAGGGTTAGGGCAGGTCAGGGGTTAGACTTTTAGGAAAAAAGGCGGGGTTACGCCTCGCGTTCGCTCCGCCCCCTTCGCGTAAGTTCGCGTAACTCCGCCCCCTCAATTTTGGCCAAATAATAATAAAAACCATCTGGTTAAGGTTTTGAACATGCCCAATGATGAAATTAAATGTTAAAATGAATTTTAATCTAACCAAATTGGAGTAATTTTTAAAAAAACGAAATGACCAATATAGGATTGTGGTTAAGGTTAGGGCAAGAACAGGGTTGGGCTTAAAAGAGGGGGGAGGGGTTATGGTTAGGGTTAGGGCAGGTTAGGGGTTAGGTTTAGAGAAAAGGGGAGGGGTTAAGGTTAGGGTAAGAGGAGGGGTCAGGTTAAAACAATGGGGTTATGGTTAAGGTTAGGGCAAGAACAGGGCTGGGCTTAAAAGAAAGGAGGGGTTATGGTTAGGATTAGGGCAGGTTAGGCGTTAGGTTTAGGGAAAAGGGGAGGGGTTAAGGTTAGGGTAAGAGGAGGGGTTAGGTTAGAAAAATGGGAAGGTCAAGTCAAGGGTCATTTTTTAACTCATGAAATCTCTAATTAGTTTTAACATTTAACCCAAATGGTTCCCTTGTGCCCAAAGCAAATATCCAAAACCTTTCCCTCTTCTTCCTTTCCCAATCCGTCCAAGTAATATCCCTCTGTAATCCAGCCATCCTCATGGAAGCCAAGCCATGGTCCAAAAAATGTTTAACTAAAGGTGTATCCACCTCTTTCTTGTTCCTAATATTATATCTATGCTGAACCATTCGTGTAGATAAAGTATTTTTGGTTTCTCCAACATACTTCACTTTGCACTGAACACAATAAATAACATAAATACAGTTCCTTGACCTCGGGGAAAACCCCTGTTGAATCCTAAGAACTGTCCTGTTCTTATCATTTTTAATAAAATTCAGTCTAGAGAATTGTTTGTCCAGCATCACTGGCTTAAGCGAACTCAAAGCTGGTAACTTAGCATGAACCAATATATCCTTCAAATTGTGATTCCTCTTATATGCTGAAATCACTCTGGAACTCGGAAGTATTTCTGTCTGGCCTAATACAGTCTCAAAATTAGTCTTAAATTTCCCATGAAGAAACTGAGTCATAGGAGAAAATGTGGAAATGAGAGGAATTAAATTCCCATGCTCTCTCTCTTTCCTTTCCAGAAACGTTTTGAGGATACGTCTCAGAAAGGGCCTGGAATAACCTCTCTTCTGGAGAGCCTGAAACAAGGTAAGTACTGCTTCTCTAAAATCTTCCTCTCTAGTACAAATGCGTTTAAACCTAAGCAACTGTGACTTAACAATACCTCTAAAGGTATGCTTTGGATGAAAACTAGTCTTATAAAGCAACGCGTGCGTATCTGTACTCTTGAAGTACACCTTGACATCTAATGCAAGAGTTGTCTGAAAATCTGGTCCCTTAAAAACTGTGGTATCCAGAAAATCTATTGATTGGTCATTAAATTCTGTTTTAAGTTTAATAGAGGCATCATGAGAATTAAGAGTCTCAACAAACTCCCGAAATTCCTGTTCAGATCCCGTCCAGATCCCCCAAATATCATCCAAATAACGTAAATAAAATGCTGGCTTCTTTTCACATTTCAAAAACACTTCCTCCTCCCAATTGGCCATAAAAATGTTAGCATAGGCTGGGGCAAACCTCTTGCCCATGGCTGTTCCTTTGATCTGTAAATAAAAAGCCCCATCAAAGACAAAGTCATTCCTAGTCAAGTTGATTTCCAATAATTTTAAAAGCTCCTCATCTGGCCTTTTGGGATCAGGATATTTCTGAAAGATCTTTTTAACACAATCAATGCCAGCTTGGATGGGAATATTAGTATAGAGACTATCCACATCCATAGAAAAGAAATAAAACTGTGACGGAATCCTGATACTTTTAACAATGTCCAGGAAATGGTAAGTATCTCTAACATAGGCAGGGTGTTTTGTGGACAGTGGATTCAAATAATAATCTAAATATTCTGCTGTGAAATAGGTCTCACTTCCACAATCCGAGACTATTGGTCTCCCTGGAGGGACTTCGAATGGAACTGTCCATGTCTCTGGACTTTTATGGATTTTAGGTAAGATATAAAATCTTCTTTCTCTAGGCTGTAAATTCCCCATCAGGTATTGTCTCTGTTTTGCATTAATAAATTTCTTCTTTTTTAAGGTCTCCAAAATATTGGCTACTAAAGGAATAGTGTCCATATAAATCGGTTTATCTAATTTTTTATAGTAAACAATATCATTTAATTGCCGCTCAACCTCTAATATGTATTGTTCTCTGCTCAGAATGACTACAGCCGATCCTTTATCGGCAGGTTTAATCACAATGTGTTTAGCATTTTTTAACTCACGTAGAGCCTGTACTTCTTCTAATGAAATATTGCATTTTTCATGAACTAACCTATAATGCTTTTTAAACTGTTCCAGATCCTGATGAATTAACTCTCCTACTTCAGGCGGCAAGTCCTGCAATGGCGGTGTCCAAGACGAAGGACCAATAAAAGGTAAGTGTTCTTTTTTATTAGAGTTCTTAAAGTAAGTAGCTAATTTAATTTTCCTATGATAATTCTGCATATCAAATTGAAATTGTGTTTTCTGATCCCTGCCTATCATCGAAGTTGGAACAAACGACAATCCTTTGCTCAAGAGATCATATTGTGGTCTAGAAAGAGCAAAATTTTTTGCTAAAATGACCACATCCCGAGCCTGAAAGGACCGTACTCCATCAACCCCCTCCTGTGGAGGGCTCAGGGGGTCCTGGAGTTTAAAAATGTCTTCCAATGCTCAAACATTGCGGCACCTGTCTCAGCAGTCCAGTGCACCTCGTCACCGTCTACATGGAACCTGCTCTCAGGTAGAAGAGGAATAAAAGGCATATTCCTCTCAATGTGTTCATTCAGAGTCTGGAGATTCTCCCTTTCCTCTGCAGGAAGAGTAGGGGAAAAGTTGACCAGGGGAATCCAGATCTCGGCATACGGAAATTTCCGTTTAGTGGACCTAATCGCACCCTGGACATTCTTGACTGTTGTTTCCTTACACTTGTTCCCCCTGCTGTTCATCCCGAATGACAACACTACCTTCTCAACCACTAAATCTGGTGGTGGAACAGTTTTCTCCATGAGGGCCTGTGCATGGCGAAAATGGCCCCCTGGAAAGCAGTCTATCTGCAAATCAGGGTTAAAATAGTCAGGAATGTTACGGAGGTTAGAATCACCAATAATCAGCCACTTCCTCTGAACCACCAAGTTCCAGTCTGTTAACTTCCTCTGAGTATTAGGGTGCCTCTGCACCTTGAACTTTGGTGGCGGCGGGGAGGTAAAGTGGTCTGAAGACTCTTCAAAAACCTCCTCCTCATGGGAGGAATGGACCTGAGCGGGAACCTGCTGCGAACTCTGAGCTTCAGGTTCCTGCTCCCCCAGCTCGTCTTCAGAATCTGCCTCATCAAAAAGAGCCTCCAGCTCCCGACGTGTGGAGCTAAGAGTAGGAGTTTCCAGAACTCTTGACTCCTCAAACTGTTCAGAGTCAAGGTCAGAAAGAGAATCATCCTCCGTGAGAACGCGTCCTCTAACTCTCCTTCCTGGCCTGCGCGCTTCCCTGCGCTCCCGAGGAGGTTCTGCCTGTGGTAAATCCTGATACCACTCCTCCTCCAGGTCAGGTCCATCAGTCATGGTGGCCACGGAAGTCTTGGTTTTAGATTTCCGCGGACGCTGGGTCTGAACTGAGACACCAGTCTGCTGTGCGACCTGTACCTGCACCTGTTGTGGAACCTGCGCCTGTGCCTGGTCCACAGTGTCTGCCCTGGCTGTGATCAATGCCTCCGCATGATCGATGACGTCCTGTGTAACACGAGGGAGGTTTCGTCTGGCCCAACGAACCGCCACCTCAAAGGCCTTCTTCCATTCTGGGGTGAGGAGGGCTGAAGTCTCCCCCAGAAGATCCTCAAGTCCAGCCTCATAATGCTCCATTAGGATCAGGTAAGTGGTATGACCCCAATTTTTAGCATTACCAGCAATTAAGTCCAGCGTCCGTTGGGTTGGAGCTGCTGGCTTAATCATCTCAGAAAGGATCGTCACCATTCTGGAGATCATGCGGGGCTCAGGTTTTCCAGGCTTCGGCGCCACATTTTGCAAGTGATGCACCGTTTTGATAACCGCATGCAGTTTTCGAACCAGCCTCCCAAACTGGGGGTCAGCCGGCTGTCGCCTAACCTCTGGTCCGCTCACCGGCGGAGGAACCCATCTCCGAGCCGGTCGTGGATAGCCTTGGCGAACAACTGCTGCAAAAGAACGGGATTGGGGACCGGTGTACCGAGCGGCCCCTGGGGGAGGCACTGGCCGGCTAGGATAGGGGACAAAATCCCTCCTCCGGAAGGAGGTGGGAGGTGCACGGTCCTTCCACCCGTAGGACCACCCGTCTCCACGGTCCCGTGGATACTGGGGTTGCTGGGCACGCTCCCGGCGTCTGCCGTAGCGTACCTCAGTCCAACCCCCATCCATGTAGGCACTTGTTTTTAATAAAAAATAAAATCAACTAAAATCACTCTCCAAAAGGGAAAGGATGTTCGAATGAACTTACAAATTCTAAAGTGTTTTTACTTAAAACAAAAGGAAACTTACCGTTATAATACTATTTTTTTAGTTTTTTAAGTGTTTTTCTAAAAAATAAAAGGAAACTTAGCGTTTTAATACTATTTTTTTAGTTTTTGTATTTTCTTATTTTTTTGTGTTTTTTATATTTTTCTAAAAACAAATAAATAAGAACAAACTGAGAGTGCTTTCCAAAAGGGAAAGAATTGTACTATTTAACTTAAGAAGACAAATAAAATTATATAAATGAACTTAAAGTGCTTTCCCAAAAGGGGAAAGAAATGAACTAGTTGTTCAAAGAAACCAAAAAAGCACTTGTTTTAGTGTTTCCAAAAACGGAATAAATAAAGTTGTTTTGAATAAAAAAATAAAAAAGGTCTTGCTCAAAAGAGTATTAAGAGACAAAAAGAGTGTGCCAAAGTCGACGTTTCGACCCTGGCCGGGTCTTCCTCAGGAAAAGGCACACTAACTAAAGCCAAGAAAGGCTGAAAAGAAATAAAATGGCTGGCAACAGACAAAATGGCGGATCAGCTGTCTTACCGCAATTGCTGGAGAGATGCTTTCCCCTCGGCTGCCAGAGAGCAAGTGAGCTCTCACTCTAAAATGGCCGGTTATATAGCGCGACCCCGTAGCTCCGCCCCCTCGCGCGTCACTTCCGCGTAACTCCGCCCCCATAATTTGAACATAAAAACTAACAAAATGAATTTTAATCATAACCAATAATGAAAGTAGGGCTTTTAAATGCATTTTAAGCAAACCAAATGAATTAAATTAATTAATACTCCAAATAAGGGCTGAAATTAAGGTTAAGGAAAAAACAAGGTTAGACTTAAAACAGAGGGGGGGAGGGGTTATGGTTAGGGTTAGGGCAGGTCAGGGGTTAGACTTTTAGGAAAAAAGGCGGGGTTACGCCTCGCGTTCGCTCCGCCCCCTTCGCGTAAGTTCGCGTAACTCCGCCCCCTCAATTTTGGCCAAATAATAATAAAAACCATCTGGTTAAGGTTTTGAACATGCCCAATGATGAAATTAAATGTTAAAATGAATTTTAATCTAACCAAATTGGAGTAATTTTTAAAAAAACGAAATGACCAATATAGGATTGTGGTTAAGGTTAGGGCAAGAACAGGGTTGGGCTTAAAAGAGGGGGGAGGGGTTATGGTTAGGGTTAGGGCAGGTTAGGGGTTAGGTTTAGAGAAAAGGGGAGGGGTTAAGGTTAGGGTAAGAGGAGGGGTCAGGTTAAAACAATGGGGTTATGGTTAAGGTTAGGGCAAGAACAGGGCTGGGCTTAAAAGAAAGGAGGGGTTATGGTTAGGATTAGGGCAGGTTAGGCGTTAGGTTTAGGGAAAAGGGGAGGGGTTAAGGTTAGGGTAAGAGGAGGGGTTAGGTTAGAAAAATGGGAAGGTCAAGTCAAGGGTCATTTTTTAACTCATGAAATCTCTAATTAGTTTTAACATTTAACCCAAATGGTTCCCTTGTGCCCAAAGCAAATATCCAAAACCTTTCCCTCTTCTTCCTTTCCCAATCCGTCCAAGTAATATCCCTCTGTAATCCAGCCATCCTCATGGAAGCCAAGCCATGGTCCAAAAAATGTTTAACTAAAGGTGTATCCACCTCTTTCTTGTTCCTAATATTATATCTATGCTGAACCATTCGTGTAGATAAAGTATTTTTGGTTTCTCCAACATACTTCACTTTGCACTGAACACAATAAATAACATAAATACAGTTCCTTGACCTCGGGGAAAACCCCTGTTGAATCCTAAGAACTGTCCTGTTCTTATCATTTTTAATAAAATTCAGTCTAGAGAATTGTTTGTCCAGCATCACTGGCTTAAGCGAACTCAAAGCTGGTAACTTAGCATGAACCAATATATCCTTCAAATTGTGATTCCTCTTATATGCTGAAATCACTCTGGAACTCGGAAGTATTTCTGTCTGGCCTAATACAGTCTCAAAATTAGTCTTAAATTTCCCATGAAGAAACTGAGTCATAGGAGAAAATGTGGAAATGAGAGGAATTAAATTCCCATGCTCTCTCTCTTTCCTTTCCAGAAACGTTTTGAGGATACGTCTCAGAAAGGGCCTGGAATAACCTCTCTTCTGGAGAGCCTGAAACAAGGTAAGTACTGCTTCTCTAAAATCTTCCTCTCTAGTACAAATGCGTTTAAACCTAAGCAACTGTGACTTAACAATACCTCTAAAGGTATGCTTTGGATGAAAACTAGTCTTATAAAGCAACGCGTGCGTATCTGTACTCTTGAAGTACACCTTGACATCTAATGCAAGAGTTGTCTGAAAATCTGGTCCCTTAAAAACTGTGGTATCCAGAAAATCTATTGATTGGTCATTAAATTCTGTTTTAAGTTTAATAGAGGCATCATGAGAATTAAGAGTCTCAACAAACTCCCGAAATTCCTGTTCAGATCCCGTCCAGATCCCCCAAATATCATCCAAATAACGTAAATAAAATGCTGGCTTCTTTTCACATTTCAAAAACACTTCCTCCTCCCAATTGGCCATAAAAATGTTAGCATAGGCTGGGGCAAACCTCTTGCCCATGGCTGTTCCTTTGATCTGTAAATAAAAAGCCCCATCAAAGACAAAGTCATTCCTAGTCAAGTTGATTTCCAATAATTTTAAAAGCTCCTCATCTGGCCTTTTGGGATCAGGATATTTCTGAAAGATCTTTTTAACACAATCAATGCCAGCTTGGATGGGAATATTAGTATAGAGACTATCCACATCCATAGAAAAGAAATAAAACTGTGACGGAATCCTGATACTTTTAACAATGTCCAGGAAATGGTAAGTATCTCTAACATAGGCAGGGTGTTTTGTGGACAGTGGATTCAAATAATAATCTAAATATTCTGCTGTGAAATAGGTCTCACTTCCACAATCCGAGACTATTGGTCTCCCTGGAGGGACTTCGAATGGAACTGTCCATGTCTCTGGACTTTTATGGATTTTAGGTAAGATATAAAATCTTCTTTCTCTAGGCTGTAAATTCCCCATCAGGTATTGTCTCTGTTTTGCATTAATAAATTTCTTCTTTTTTAAGGTCTCCAAAATATTGGCTACTAAAGGAATAGTGTCCATATAAATCGGTTTATCTAATTTTTTATAGTAAACAATATCATTTAATTGCCGCTCAACCTCTAATATGTATTGTTCTCTGCTCAGAATGACTACAGCCGATCCTTTATCGGCAGGTTTAATCACAATGTGTTTAGCATTTTTTAACTCACGTAGAGCCTGTACTTCTTCTAATGAAATATTGCATTTTTCATGAACTAACCTATAATGCTTTTTAAACTGTTCCAGATCCTGATGAATTAACTCTCCTACTTCAGGCGGCAAGTCCTGCAATGGCGGTGTCCAAGACGAAGGACCAATAAAAGGTAAGTGTTCTTTTTTATTAGAGTTCTTAAAGTAAGTAGCTAATTTAATTTTCCTATGATAATTCTGCATATCAAATTGAAATTGTGTTTTCTGATCCCTGCCTATCATCGAAGTTGGAACAAACGACAATCCTTTGCTCAAGAGATCATATTGTGGTCTAGAAAGAGCAAAATTTTTTGCTAAAATGACCACATCCCGAGCCTGAAAGGACCGTACTCCATCAACCCCCTCCTGTGGAGGGCTCAGGGGGTCCTGGAGTTTAAAAATGTCTTCCAATGCTCAAACATTGCGGCACCTGTCTCAGCAGTCCAGTGCACCTCGTCACCGTCTACATGGAACCTGCTCTCAGGTAGAAGAGGAATAAAAGGCATATTCCTCTCAATGTGTTCATTCAGAGTCTGGAGATTCTCCCTTTCCTCTGCAGGAAGAGTAGGGGAAAAGTTGACCAGGGGAATCCAGATCTCGGCATACGGAAATTTCCGTTTAGTGGACCTAATCGCACCCTGGACATTCTTGACTGTTGTTTCCTTACACTTGTTCCCCCTGCTGTTCATCCCGAATGACAACACTACCTTCTCAACCACTAAATCTGGTGGTGGAACAGTTTTCTCCATGAGGGCCTGTGCATGGCGAAAATGGCCCCCTGGAAAGCAGTCTATCTGCAAATCAGGGTTAAAATAGTCAGGAATGTTACGGAGGTTAGAATCACCAATAATCAGCCACTTCCTCTGAACCACCAAGTTCCAGTCTGTTAACTTCCTCTGAGTATTAGGGTGCCTCTGCACCTTGAACTTTGGTGGCGGCGGGGAGGTAAAGTGGTCTGAAGACTCTTCAAAAACCTCCTCCTCATGGGAGGAATGGACCTGAGCGGGAACCTGCTGCGAACTCTGAGCTTCAGGTTCCTGCTCCCCCAGCTCGTCTTCAGAATCTGCCTCATCAAAAAGAGCCTCCAGCTCCCGACGTGTGGAGCTAAGAGTAGGAGTTTCCAGAACTCTTGACTCCTCAAACTGTTCAGAGTCAAGGTCAGAAAGAGAATCATCCTCCGTGAGAACGCGTCCTCTAACTCTCCTTCCTGGCCTGCGCGCTTCCCTGCGCTCCCGAGGAGGTTCTGCCTGTGGTAAATCCTGATACCACTCCTCCTCCAGGTCAGGTCCATCAGTCATGGTGGCCACGGAAGTCTTGGTTTTAGATTTCCGCGGACGCTGGGTCTGAACTGAGACACCAGTCTGCTGTGCGACCTGTACCTGCACCTGTTGTGGAACCTGCGCCTGTGCCTGGTCCACAGTGTCTGCCCTGGCTGTGATCAATGCCTCCGCATGATCGATGACGTCCTGTGTAACACGAGGGAGGTTTCGTCTGGCCCAACGAACCGCCACCTCAAAGGCCTTCTTCCATTCTGGGGTGAGGAGGGCTGAAGTCTCCCCCAGAAGATCCTCAAGTCCAGCCTCATAATGCTCCATTAGGATCAGGTAAGTGGTATGACCCCAATTTTTAGCATTACCAGCAATTAAGTCCAGCGTCCGTTGGGTTGGAGCTGCTGGCTTAATCATCTCAGAAAGGATCGTCACCATTCTGGAGATCATGCGGGGCTCAGGTTTTCCAGGCTTCGGCGCCACATTTTGCAAGTGATGCACCGTTTTGATAACCGCATGCAGTTTTCGAACCAGCCTCCCAAACTGGGGGTCAGCCGGCTGTCGCCTAACCTCTGGTCCGCTCACCGGCGGAGGAACCCATCTCCGAGCCGGTCGTGGATAGCCTTGGCGAACAACTGCTGCAAAAGAACGGGATTGGGGACCGGTGTACCGAGCGGCCCCTGGGGGAGGCACTGGCCGGCTAGGATAGGGGACAAAATCCCTCCTCCGGAAGGAGGTGGGAGGTGCACGGTCCTTCCACCCGTAGGACCACCCGTCTCCACGGTCCCGTGGATACTGGGGTTGCTGGGCACGCTCCCGGCGTCTGCCGTAGCGTACCTCAGTCCAACCCCCATCCATGTAGGCACTTGTTTTTAATAAAAAATAAAATCAACTAAAATCACTCTCCAAAAGGGAAAGGATGTTCGAATGAACTTACAAATTCTAAAGTGTTTTTACTTAAAACAAAAGGAAACTTACCGTTATAATACTATTTTTTTAGTTTTTTAAGTGTTTTTCTAAAAAATAAAAGGAAACTTAGCGTTTTAATACTATTTTTTTAGTTTTTGTATTTTCTTATTTTTTTGTGTTTTTTATATTTTTCTAAAAACAAATAAATAAGAACAAACTGAGAGTGCTTTCCAAAAGGGAAAGAATTGTACTATTTAACTTAAGAAGACAAATAAAATTATATAAATGAACTTAAAGTGCTTTCCCAAAAGGGGAAAGAAATGAACTAGTTGTTCAAAGAAACCAAAAAAGCACTTGTTTTAGTGTTTCCAAAAACGGAATAAATAAAGTTGTTTTGAATAAAAAAATAAAAAAGGTCTTGCTCAAAAGAGTATTAAGAGACAAAAAGAGTGTGCCAAAGTCGACGTTTCGACCCTGGCCGGGTCTTCCTCAGGAAAAGGCACACTAACTAAAGCCAAGAAAGGCTGAAAAGAAATAAAATGGCTGGCAACAGACAAAATGGCGGATCAGCTGTCTTACCGCAATTGCTGGAGAGATGCTTTCCCCTCGGCTGCCAGAGAGCAAGTGAGCTCTCACTCTAAAATGGCCGGTTATATAGCGCGACCCCGTAGCTCCGCCCCCTCGCGCGTCACTTCCGCGTAACTCCGCCCCCATAATTTGAACATAAAAACTAACAAAATGAATTTTAATCATAACCAATAATGAAAGTAGGGCTTTTAAATGCATTTTAAGCAAACCAAATGAATTAAATTAATTAATACTCCAAATAAGGGCTGAAATTAAGGTTAAGGAAAAAACAAGGTTAGACTTAAAACAGAGGGGGGGAGGGGTTATGGTTAGGGTTAGGGCAGGTCAGGGGTTAGACTTTTAGGAAAAAAGGCGGGGTTACGCCTCGCGTTCGCTCCGCCCCCTTCGCGTAAGTTCGCGTAACTCCGCCCCCTCAATTTTGGCCAAATAATAATAAAAACCATCTGGTTAAGGTTTTGAACATGCCCAATGATGAAATTAAATGTTAAAATGAATTTTAATCTAACCAAATTGGAGTAATTTTTAAAAAAACGAAATGACCAATATAGGATTGTGGTTAAGGTTAGGGCAAGAACAGGGTTGGGCTTAAAAGAGGGGGGAGGGGTTATGGTTAGGGTTAGGGCAGGTTAGGGGTTAGGTTTAGAGAAAAGGGGAGGGGTTAAGGTTAGGGTAAGAGGAGGGGTCAGGTTAAAACAATGGGGTTATGGTTAAGGTTAGGGCAAGAACAGGGCTGGGCTTAAAAGAAAGGAGGGGTTATGGTTAGGATTAGGGCAGGTTAGGCGTTAGGTTTAGGGAAAAGGGGAGGGGTTAAGGTTAGGGTAAGAGGAGGGGTTAGGTTAGAAAAATGGGAAGGTCAAGTCAAGGGTCATTTTTTAACTCATGAAATCTCTAATTAGTTTTAACATTTAACCCAAATGGTTCCCTTGTGCCCAAAGCAAATATCCAAAACCTTTCCCTCTTCTTCCTTTCCCAATCCGTCCAAGTAATATCCCTCTGTAATCCAGCCATCCTCATGGAAGCCAAGCCATGGTCCAAAAACTGTTTAACTAAAGGTGTAGGGTTAGGGTTAGGGGGTTAGGGTTAGGGTTAGGATAGGGGACAAAATCCCTCCTCCGGAAGGAGGTGGGAGGTGCACGGTCCTTCCACCCGTAGGACCACCCGTCTCCACGGTCCCGTGGATACTGGGGTTGCTGGGCACGCTCCCGGCGTCTGCCGTAGCGTACCTCAGTCCAACCCCCATCCATGTAGGCACTTGTTTTTAATAAAAAATAAAATCAACTAAAATCACTCTCCAAAAGGGAAAGGATGTTCGAATGAACTTACAAATTCTAAAGTGTTTTTACTTAAAACAAAAGGAAACTTACCGTTATAATACTATTTTTTTAGTTTTTTAAGTGTTTTTCTAAAAAATAAAAGGAAACTTAGCGTTTTAATACTATTTTTTTAGTTTTTGTATTTTCTTATTTTTTTGTGTTTTTTATATTTTTCTAAAAACAAATAAATAAGAACAAACTGAGAGTGCTTTCCAAAAGGGAAAGAATTGTACTATTTAACTTAAGAAGACAAATAAAATTATATAAATGAACTTAAAGTGCTTTCCCAAAAGGGGAAAGAAATGAACTAGTTGTTCAAAGAAACCAAAAAAGCACTTGTTTTAGTGTTTCCAAAAACGGAATAAATAAAGTTGTTTTGAATAAAAAAATAAAAAAGGTCTTGCTCAAAAGAGTATTAAGAGACAAAAAGAGTGTGCCAAAGTCGACGTTTCGACCCTGGCCGGGTCTTCCTCAGGAAAAGGCACACTAACTAAAGCCAAGAAAGGCTGAAAAGAAATAAAATGGCTGGCAACAGACAAAATGGCGGATCAGCTGTCTTACCGCAATTGCTGGAGAGATGCTTTCCCCTCGGCTGCCAGAGAGCAAGTGAGCTCTCACTCTAAAATGGCCGGTTATATAGCGCGACCCCGTAGCTCCGCCCCCTCGCGCGTCACTTCCGCGTAACTCCGCCCCCATAATTTGAACATAAAAACTAACAAAATGAATTTTAATCATAACCAATAATGAAAGTAGGGCTTTTAAATGCATTTTAAGCAAACCAAATGAATTAAATTAATTAATACTCCAAATAAGGGCTGAAATTAAGGTTAAGGAAAAAACAAGGTTAGACTTAAAACAGAGGGGGGGAGGGGTTATGGTTAGGGTTAGGGCAGGTCAGGGGTTAGACTTTTAGGAAAAAAGGCGGGGTTACGCCTCGCGTTCGCTCCGCCCCCTTCGCGTAAGTTCGCGTAACTCCGCCCCCTCAATTTTGGCCAAATAATAATAAAAACCATCTGGTTAAGGTTTTGAACATGCCCAATGATGAAATTAAATGTTAAAATGAATTTTAATCTAACCAAATTGGAGTAATTTTTAAAAAAACGAAATGACCAATATAGGATTGTGGTTAAGGTTAGGGCAAGAACAGGGTTGGGCTTAAAAGAGGGGGGAGGGGTTATGGTTAGGGTTAGGGCAGGTTAGGGGTTAGGTTTAGAGAAAAGGGGAGGGGTTAAGGTTAGGGTAAGAGGAGGGGTCAGGTTAAAACAATGGGGTTATGGTTAAGGTTAGGGCAAGGGTTAGGGGTTAGGGTTAGGGGGTTAGGGTTAGGGTTAGGGTTAGGGGGGGGGGTTAGGGTTAGGGTTAGGGTTAGGGTTAGGGTTAGATTAAGGGTGAAAAGGCTGATGTCAGCAAAAATGCTGAAGATTTTTTTTGGAGCTAGAAGGTTGAAAGTTTGTCTACCCCCCCTATTTGATGTACCCTGAGTCCAACGGTGGTGGTCCTGAAGCTCTGTGATGTTCCGTTCAAAAGTTATGGCCATATTAATATTCCCATGTATGTGTATGGGAATATGGAAAAGTGTGATAATATGACAAAGTGGCATAGCCCAAAAGTGTCCCCCAGAAAGTGTCTAGGAGCACGTTTCAGAGCCCCCTGAGTCGTTTGGACCCCCCTTTGAATGTATGAAAATTGTAAACCTTGTGGGTAGTAAAGGTAGGCAAAGGTAAGGGTTACGCTTGGGCAAAGGCCAAAAGTGTCCCCCAGAAAGTGTGTAGGAGCAGGTTTCATGGTCCCCCGAGTGGTTTGGACCCCCCTTCCGATGTCTGAAAATGGTAACCCTTGTGGGTAGTAACCTTAGGCAAAGGTAAGGGTTACGGTTTGGCAAGTGGGTAGTAAGTGGTTATGGTCAGGGTTAGTGTCAGGGAGGGTTAGATTAAGGGTGAAAAGGCTGATTCGGCAAAAGTTGCCGAACTTTTTATTTGGAGCTAGAAGGTTGAAAGTTTGTCTACCCCCCCTATTTGATGTACCCTGAGTCCAACGGTGGTGGTCCTGAAGCTCTGTGATGTTCCGTTCAAAAGTTATGGCCATATTAATAGATTAAGGGTGAAAAGGCTGATGTCAGCAAAAATGCTGAAGATTTTTTTTGGAGCTAGAAGGTTGAAAGTTTGTCTACCCCCCCTATTTGATGTACCCTGAGTCCAACGGTGGTGGTCCTGAAGCTCTGTGATGTTCCGTTCAAAAGTTATGGCCATATTAATATTCCCATGTATGTGTATGGGAATATGGAAAAGTGTGATAATATGACAAAGTGGCATAGCCCAAAAGTGTCCCCCAGAAAGTGTCTAGGAGCACGTTTCAGAGCCCCCTGAGTCGTTTGGACCCCCCTTTGAATGTATGAAAATTGTAAACCTTGTGGGTAGTAAAGGTAGGCAAAGGTAAGGGTTACGCTTGGGCAAAGGCCAAAAGTGTCCCCCAGAAAGTGTGTAGGAGCAGGTTTCATGGTCCCCCGAGTGGTTTGGACCCCCCTTCCGATGTCTGAAAATGGTAACCCTTGTGGGTAGTAACCTTAGGCAAAGGTAAGGGTTACGGTTTGGCAAGTGGGTAGTAAGTGGTTATGGTCAGGGTTAGTGTCAGGGAGGGTTAGATTAAGGGTGAAAAGGCTGATTCGGCAAAAGTTGCCGAACTTTTTATTTGGAGCTAGAAGGTTGAAAGTTTGTCTACCCCCCCTATTTGATGTACCCTGAGTCCAACGGTGGTGGTCCTGAAGCTCTGTGATGTTCCGGGTTAGGGTTAGGGGGTTAGGGTTAGGGTTAGGGTTAGGGTTAGGGGTTAGGGTTAGGGTTAGATTAAGGGTGAAAAGGCTGATTCGGCAAAAGTTGCCGAACTTTTTATTTGGAGCTAGAAGGTTGAAAGTTTGTCTACCCCCCCTATTTGATGTACCCTGAGTCCAACGGTGGTGGTCCTGAAGCTCTGTGATGTTCCGTTCAAAAGTTATGGCCATATTAATATTCCCATGTATGTGTATGGGAATATGGAAAAGTGTGATAATATGACAAAGTGGCATAGCCCAAAAGTGTCCCCCAGAAAGTGTGTAGGAGCATGTTTCATGGTCCCCCGAGTGGTTTGGACCCCCCTTCCGATGTCTGAAAATGGTAAAGCTTGTGGGTAGTAAAGGTAGGCAAAGGTAAGGGTTACGCTTGGGCAAAGGGCAAAAGTGTCCCCCAGAAAGTGTGTAGGAGCACGTTTCATGGTCCCCCGAGTGGTTTGGACCCCCCTTCCGATGTCTGAAAATGGTAACCCTTGTGGGTATTAACCTTAGGCAAAGGTAAGGGTTACGGTTTGGCAAGTGGGTAGTAAGTGGTTATGGTCAGGGTTAGTGTCAGGGAGAGGGTTAGTGTAGATTAAGGGTTAGGGTTAGGGTTAGATTAAGGGTGAAAAGGCTGATTCGGCAAAAGTTGCCGAACTTTTTATTTGGAGCTAGAAGATTAAGGGTGAAAAGGCTGATGTCAGCAAAAATGCTGAAGATTTTTTTTGGAGCTAGAAGGTTGAAAGTTTGTCTACCCCCCCTATTTGATGTACCCTGAGTCCAACGGTGGTGGTCCTGAAGCTCTGTGATGTTCCGTTCAAAAGTTATGGCCATATTAATATTCCCATGTATGTGTATGGGAATATGGAAAAGTGTGATAATATGACAAAGTGGCATAGCCCAAAAGTGTCCCCCAGAAAGTGTCTAGGAGCACGTTTCAGAGCCCCCTGAGTCGTTTGGACCCCCCTTTGAATGTATGAAAATTGTAAACCTTGTGGGTAGTAAAGGTAGGCAAAGGTAAGGGTTACGCTTGGGCAAAGGCCAAAAGTGTCCCCCAGAAAGTGTGTAGGAGCAGGTTTCATGGTCCCCCGAGTGGTTTGGACCCCCCTTCCGATGTCTGAAAATGGTAACCCTTGTGGGTAGTAACCTTAGGCAAAGGTAAGGGTTACGGTTTGGCAAGTGGGTAGTAAGTGGTTATGGTCAGGGTTAGTGTCAGGGAGGGTTAGATTAAGGGTGAAAAGGCTGATTCGGCAAAAGTTGCCGAACTTTTTATTTGGAGCTAGAAGGTTGAAAGTTTGTCTACCCCCCCTATTTGATGTACCCTGAGTCCAACGGTGGTGGTCCTGAAGCTCTGTGATGTTCCGTTCAAAAGTTATGGCCATATTAATATTCCCATGTATGTGTATGGGAATATGGAAAAGTGTGATAATATGACAAAGTGGCATAGCCCAAAAGTGTCCCCCAGAAAGTGTCTAGGAGCACGTTTCAGAGCCCCCTGAGTCGTTTGGACCCCCCTTTGAATGTATGAAAATTGTAAACCTTGTGGG